>NW_020621381.1:5361874-5495313 GCF_003573695.1 Papaver somniferum | reverse complement strand
AGTCTCCTATACTTCTGTGTATTCTTTTGAACCATCCTCTTAAATTTACCAGTTTTAGTATATTATTAGATGTTTTAAACAGTTTCTAGCGTTCCAGGTGACATCTATTAATTATTTAATTTTAGAGTTCTATGAGTTATTAATAACAAGCCTATTATGAAACTAAGCAGTCACATATACTTCTTTGTATTCTTTTGAACCATCATCGTAAATTTACCAGTTTTTGTATATTATTAGATGTTTAAACAGTTACTAACGTTCCAGGTGACATCTATTAATTTTTTTTATTTTAGAGGACTATGAGTTATTGATAACAAGCCTACTATGAAACTAAGCAGTCACCATAACTTCTGAGTATTCTTTTGAACCATCCTCTTAAATTTACCAGTTTTAGTATATTATTAGATGTTTTAAAAAGTTTCTAGCGTTCCATGTGACTTCTATTAATTCTTTAATTTTAGAGGACAATGAGTTATTGATAACAAGCCTACTATGAAATTAACCAGTAACCTATACTTCTATGTATTCTTTTGAACCATCCTCTTAAATTTACCATTTTTGTATATTATTAGATGTTTAAACAGTTTCTAGGGTTCCAGGTGACATCTATTAATTCTTTACTTTTAGAGGACTATGAGTTATTGATAACAAGCCTACTCTGATACTAAGCAGTCTCCTATACTTCTGTGTATTCTTTTGAACCATCCTCGAAAAATTTACCAGTTTTTGTATATTATTAGATGTTTTAAACAGTTACTAACGTTCCAGGTGACATCTATTAATTTTTTAATTTTAGAGGACTGTGAGTTATTGATAACAAGCCTACTCTGATACTAAGCAGTCTCCTATACTTCTTTGTATTCTTTTGAACCATCATCGTAAATTTACCAGTTTTTGTATATATATTACATGTTTTAAACAGTTACTAACGTTCCAGGTGACATCTATTAATTTTTTAATTTTAGAGGACTATGAGTTATTGATAACAAGCCTACTATGAAACTAAGCAGTCACCTAAACTTCTGAGTATTCTTTTGAACCATCCTCTTAAATTTACCAGTTTTAGTATATTATTAGATGTTTTAAACAGTTTCTGGTGTTCCAGGTGATATCTATTAATTCTTTACTTTTATAGGACTATGAGTTATTGATAACAAGCCTACTCTGATACTAAGCAGTCTCCTATACTTCTGTGTATTCTTTTGAACCATCCTCGAAAAATTTACCAGTTTTTGTATATTATTAGATGTTTTAAACAGTTACTAACGTTCCAGGTGACATCTATTAATTTTTTAATTTTAGAGGACTATGAGTTATTGATAACAAGCCTACTCTGATGATAAGCAGTCTCCTATACTTCTGTGTATTCTTTTGAACCATCCTCGAAAAATTTACAAGTTTTTGTATATTATTAGATGTTTTAAACAGTTACTAACGTTCTAGGTGACATCTATTAATTTTTAATTTTAGAGGACTATGAGTTATTGATAACAAGCCTACTATTAAACTAAGCAGTCACCTATAGTTATGTGTATTCTTTTGAACCATCCTCTTAAATTTACCAGTTTTTGTATATTATTAGATGTTTTAAACAGTTTCTAGTGTTCCAGATGACATCTACTAATTCTTTAACTTTAGAGGACTATGAGTTATGGATAACAAGCCTACTATGAAACTAACCAGTACCTATACTTCTATGTATTCTTTCGAACCATCCTCTTAAATTTACTATTTTTTGTATATTATTAGATGTTTTAAACAATTTCTAGCGTTCCAGGTGACATCTATTAATTCTTTAATTTTAGAGGACTATGAGTTATTGATAGCAAGCCTACTATGAAACTAAGCAGTCACCTAAACTTCTGTGTATTCTTTTGAACCATCCTCTTAAATTTACCATTTTTTGTATATTTTTAGATGTTTTAAACAGTTTCTAGCGTTCCAGGTGACATCTATTAATTATTTAATTTTAGAGTTCTACGAGTTATTAATAACAAGCCTACTATGAAACTAAGCAGTCACATATACTTCTTTGTATTCTTTTGAACCATCATCGTAAATTTACCAGTTTTTGTATATTATTAGATGTTTTAAACAGTTTCTAGCGTTCGAGGTGACATCTATTAATTCTTTACTTTTAGAGGACTATGAGTTATTGATAACAAGCCTACTCTGATACTAAGCAGTCTCCTATACTTCTGTGTATTCTTTTGAACCATCCTCGAAAAATTTACCAGTTTTTGTATATTATTTGATGTTTTAAACAGTTACTAACGTTCCAGGTGACATCTATTAATTTTTTAATTTTAGAGGACTATGAGTTATTGATAACAAGCCTACTCTGAAACTAAGCAGTATCCTATACTTCTGTGTATTCTTTTGAACCATCCTCTTAAATTTACCAGTTTAGTATATTATTAGATGTTTTAAACAGTTTCTAGCGTTCCAGGTGACATCTATTTATTCTTTGATTTTAGAGTTCTACGAGTTATTAATAACAAGGCTACTATGAAACTAAGCAGTCACATATACTTCTTTGTATTCTTTTGAACCATCCTCGTAAATTTACCAAATTTTGTATATTATTATATGTTTTAAACAGTTACTAACGTTCCAGGTGACATCTATTAATTTTTTAATTTTAGAGGACTATGAGTTATTGATAACAAGCCTACTATCAAACTAAGCAGTCACCTAAACTTCTGAGTATTCTTTTGAACCATCCTATTAAATTTACCAGTTTTTGTATATTATTAGATGTTTTAAACAGTTTCTGGTGTTCCAGGTGATATCTATTAATTCTTTACTTTTAAAGGACTATGAGTTATTGATAACAAGCCTACTCTGATACTAAGCAGTAACCTATACTTCTATGTATTCTTTTGAACCATCCTCTTAAATTTACCATTTTTTGTATATTATTAGATGTTTTAAACAGTTTCTAGCGTTCCAGGTGACATCTATTAATTATTTAATTTTAGAGTTCTATGAGTTATTAATAACAAGCCTACTATGAAAGTAAGCAGTGACATATACTTCTTTGTATTCTTTGGAACCATCATCGTAAATTTACCAGTTTTTGTATATTATTAGATGTTTTAAACAGTTACTAACGTTCCAGGTGACATCTATTAATTTTTTAATTTTAGAGGACTATGAGTTATTGATAACAAGCCTACTATCAAACTAAGCAGTCACCTAAACTTCTGAGTATTCTTTTGAACCATCCTATTAAATTTACCAGTTTTTGTATATTATTGGATGTTTTAAACAGTTTCTGGTGTTCCAGGTGGTATCTATTAATTCTTTACTTTTAAAGGACTATGAGTTATTGATAACAAGCCTACTCTGATACTAAGCAGTAACCTATACTTCTATGTATTCTTTTGAACCATCCTCTTAAATTTACCATTTTTTGTATATTATTAGATGTTTTAAACAGTTTCTAGCGTTCCAGGTGACATCTATTAATTATTTAATTTTAGAGTTCTATGAGTTATTAATAACAAGCCTACTATGAAAGTAAGCAGTGACATATACTTCTTTGTATTCTTTTGAACCATCATCGTAAATTTACCAGTTTTTGTATATTATTAGATGTTTTAAACAGTTACTAACGTTCCAGGTGACATCTATTAATTTTTTAATTTTAGAGGACTATGAGTTATTGATAACAAGCCTACTCTGATGATAAGCAGTCTCCTATACTTCTGTGTATTCTTTTGAACCATCCTCGAAAAATTTACCAGTTTTTGTATATTATTAGATGTTTTAAACAGTTACTAACGTTCCAGGTGACATCTATTAATTTTTTAATTTTAGAGGACTATGAGTTATTGATAACAAGCCTACTCTGAAACTAAGCAGTATCCTATACTTCTTTGTATTCTTTTGAACCATCATCGTAAATTTACCAGTTTTTGTATATATATTACATGTTTTAAACAGTTACTAACGTTCCAGGTGACATCTATTAATTTTTTAATTTTAGAGGACTATGAGTTATTGATAACAAGCCTACTATGAAACTAAGCAGTCACCTAAACTTCTGAGTATTCTTTTGAACCATCCTCTTAAATTTACCAGTTTTAGTATATTATTAGATGTTTTAAACAGTTTCTGGTGTTCCAGGTGATATCTATTAATTCTTTACTTTTATAGGACTATGAGTTATTGATAACAAGCCTACTCTGATACTAAGCAGTCTCCTATACTTCTGTGTATTCTTTTGAACCATCCTCGAAAAATTTACCAGTTTTTGTATATTATTAGATGTTTTAAACAGTTACTAACGTTCCAGGTGACATCTATTAATTTTTTAATTTTAGAGGACTATGAGTTATTGATAACAAGCCTACTCTGATGATAAGCAGTCTCCTATACTTCTGTGTATTCTTTTGAACCATCCTCGAAAAATTTACAAGTTTTTGTATATTATTAGATGTTTTAAACAGTTACTAACGTTCTAGGTGACATCTATTAATTTTTAATTTTAGAGGACTATGAGTTATTGATAACAAGCCTACTATTAAACTAAGCAGTCACCTATAGTTATGTGTATTCTTTTGAACCATCCTCTTAAATTTACCAGTTTTTGTATATTATTAGATGTTTTAAACAGTTTCTAGTGTTCCAGATGACATCTACTAATTCTTTAACTTTAGAGGACTATGAGTTATGGATAACAAGCCTACTATGAAACTAACCAGTACCTATACTTCTATGTATTCTTTCGAACCATCCTCTTAAATTTACTATTTTTTGTATATTATTAGATGTTTTAAACAGTTTCTAGCGTTCCAGGTGACATCTATTAATTCTTTAATTTTAGAGGACTATGAGTTATTGATAGCAAGCCTACTATGAAACTAAGCAGTCACCTAAACTTCTGTGTATTCTTTTGAACCATCCTCTTAAATTTACCATTTTTTGTATATTTTTAGATGTTTTAAACAGTTTCTAGCGTTCCAGGTGACATCTATTAATTATTTAATTTTAGAGTTCTACGAGTTATTAATAACAAGCCTACTATGAAACTAAGCAGTCACATATACTTCTTTGTATTCTTTTGAACCATCATCGTAAATTTACCAGTTTTTGTATATTATTAGATGTTTTAAACAGTTTCTAGCGTTCGAGGTGACATCTATTAATTCTTTACTTTTAGAGGACTATGAGTTATTGATAACAAGCCTACTCTGATACTAAGCAGTCTCCTATACTTCTGTGTATTCTTTTGAACCATCCTCGAAAAATTTACCAGTTTTTGTATATTATTTGATGTTTTAAACAGTTACTAACGTTCCAGGTGACATCTATTAATTTTTTAATTTTAGAGGACTATGAGTTATTGATAACAAGCCTACTCTGAAACTAAGCAGTCTCCTATACTTCTGTGTATTCTTTTGAACCATCCTCTTAAATTTACCAGTTTAGTATATTATTAGATGTTTTAAACAGTTTCTAGCGTTCCAGGTGACATCTATTTATTCTTTAATATTAGAGTTCTACGAGTTATTAATAACAAGCCTACTATGAAACTAAGCAGTCACATATACTTCTTTGTATTCTTTTGAACCATCCTCGTAAATTTACCAAATTTTGTATATTATTATATGTTTTAAACAGTTACTAACGTTCCAGGTGACATCTATTAATTTTTTAATTTTAGAGGACTATGAGTTATTGATAACAAGCCTACTATCAAACTAACCAGTCACCTAAACTTCTGAGTATTGTTTTGAACCATCCTATTAAATTTACCAGTTTTTGTATATTATTAGATGTTTTAAACAATTTCTAGCGTTCCATGTGACATCTATTAATTCTTTAATTTTAGAGGACAATGAGTTATTGATAACAAGCCTACTATGAAATTAACCAGTAACCTATACTTCTATGTAATGTTTTGAACCATCCTCTTAAATTTACCATTTTTTGTATATTATTAGATGTTTTAAACAGTTTCTAGCGTTCCAGGTGACATCTATTAATTCTTTACTTTTAGAGGACTATGAGTTATTGATAACAAGCCTACTCTGATACTAAGCAGTGTCCTATACTTCTGTGTATTCTTTTGAACCATCCTCGAAAAATTTACCAGTTTTTGTATATTATTAGATGTTTTAAACAGTTACTAACGTTCCAGGTGACATCTATTAATTTTTTAATTTTAGAGGACTATGAGTTATTGATAACAAGCCTACTATTAAACTAAGCAGTCACCTATAGTTATGTGTATTCTTTTGAACCATCCTCTTAAATTTACTAGTTTTTGTATATTATTATATATTTTAAACAGTTTCTAGTGTTCCAGATGACATCTACTAATTCTTGAACTTTAGAGGACTATGAGTTATTGATAACAAGCCTACTATGAAACTAAGCAGTCACCTCTGTGTATTCTTTTGAACCATCCTCTTAAATTTACCAGTTTTTGTATATTATTAGATGTTTTAAACAGTTACTAACGTTCCAGGTGACATCTATTAATTTTTTAATTTTAGAGGACTATGAGTTATTGATAACAAGCCTACTCTGATACTAAGCAGCCTCCTATACTTCTTTGTATTCTTTTGAACCATCATCATAAATTTACCAGTTTTTGTATATTATTAGATGTTTTAAACAGTTACTAACGTTCCAGGTGACATCTATTAATTTTTTAATTTTAGAGGACTATGAGTTATTGATAACAAGCCTACTATGAAACTAAGCAGTCACCTAAACTTCTGAGTATTGTTTTGAACCATCCTCTTAAATTTACCAGTTTTAGTATATTATTAGATGTTTTAAACAGTTTCTAACGTTCCATGTGACATCTATTAATACTTTAATTTTAGTGGACAATGAGTTATTGATAACAAGCCTACTATGAAATTAACCAGTAACCTATACTTCTATGTATTCATTTGAACCATCCTCTTAAATTTACCATTTTTTGTATATTATTAGATGTTTTAAACAGTTTCTAGTGTTCCAGGTGACATCTATTAATTCTTTACTTTTAGAGGACTATGAGTTATTGATAACAAGCCTACTCTGATACTAAGCAGTCTCCTATACTTCTGTGTATTCTTTTGAACCATCCTCGAAAAATTTACCAGTTTTTGTATATTATTAGATGTTTTAAACAGTTACTAACGTTCCAGGTGACATCTATTAATTTTTTAATTTTAGAGGACTATGAGTTATTGATAGCAAGCCTACTATGAAACTAAGCAGTCACCTAAACTTCTGAGTATTCTTTTGAACCATCCTCTTAAATTTACCAGTTTAGTATATTATTAGATGTTTTAAACAGTTTCTAGCGTTCCAGGTGACATCTATTTATTCTTTAATATTAGAGTTCTACGAGTTATTAATAACAAGCCTACTATGAAACTAAGCAGTCACATATACTTCTTTGTATTCTTTTGAACCATCCTCGTAAATTTACCAATTTTGTATATTATTATATGTTTTAAACAGTTACTAACGTTCCAGGTGACATCTATTAATTCTTTAATTTTAGAGGACAATGAGTTATTGATAACAAGCCTACTATGAAATTGACCAGTAACCTATACTTCTATGTAATCTTTTGAACCATCCTCTTAAATTTACCATTTTTTGTATATTATTAGATGTTTTAAACAGTTTCTAGCGTTCCAGGTGACATCTATTAATTCTTTACTTTTAGAGGACTATGAGTTATTGATAACAAGCCTACTCTGATACTAAGCAGTCTCCTATACTTCTGTGTATTCTTTTGAACCATCCTCGAAAAATTTACCAGTTTTTCTATATTATTAGATGTTTTAAACAGTTACTAACGTTCCAGGTGACATCTATTAATTTTTTAATTTTAGAGGACTATGAGTTATTGATAACAAGCCTACTATTAAACTAAGCAGTCACCTATAGTTATGTGTATTCTTTTGAACCATCCTCTTAAATTTACCAGTTTTTGTATATTATTAGATGTTTTAAACAGTTTCTAGTGTTCCAGATGACATCTACTAATTCTTTAACTTTAGAGGACTATGAGTTATGGATAACAAGCCTACTATTGAACTAAGCAGTCACCTATACTTATGTGTATTCTTTTGAACCATCCTCTGAAATTCATCAGTTTTTGTATATAATTAGATGTTTTAAACAGTTTCTAGCGTTGCAGGTGACATCTATTAATTCTTTAATTTTAGAGGACAATGAGTTATTGATAACAAGCCTACTATGAAACTAACCAGTAACCTATACTTCTATGTATTCTTTCGAACCATCCTATTAAATTTACCATTTTTTGTATATTATTAGATGTTTTAAACAGTTTTAGCGTTCCAGGTGACATCTATTAATTCTTTAATTTTAGAGGACTATGAGTTATTGATAACAAGCCTACTCTGATACTAAGCAGTCTCTTATACTTCTTTGTATTCTTTTGAACCATCATCGTAAATTTACCAGTTTTTGTATATTATTAGATGTTTTAAACAGTTACTAACGTTCCAGGTGACATCTATTAATTTCTTAATTTTAGAGGACTATGAGTTATTGATAACAAACCTACTATGAAACTAAGCAGTCACCTAAACTTCTGAGTATTCTTTTGAACCATCCTCTTAAATTTACCAGTTTTAGTACATTATTAGATGTTTTAAACAGTTTCGAGCGTTCCATGTGACATCTATTAATTTTTTAATTTTAGAGGACAATGAGTTATTGATAACAAGCCTACTATGAAATTAACCAGTAACATATACTTCTATGTATTCTTTTGAACCATCCTCTTAAATTTACCATTTTTTGTATATTATTAGATGTTTTAAATAGTTTCTAGTGTTCCAGGTGACATCTATTAATTCTTTACTTTTAGAGGACTATGAGTTATTGATAACAAGCCTACTCTGATACTAAGCAGTCTCCTATACTTCTGTGTATTCTTTTGAACCATCCTCGAAAAATTTACCAGTTTTTTTATATTATTAGATGTTTTAAACAGTTACTAACGTTCCAGGTGACATCTATTAATTTTTTAATTTTAGAGGACTATGGTTATTGATAGCAAGCCTACTATGAAACTAAGCAGTCACCTAACATTCTGAGTATTCTTTTGAACCATCCTCTTAAATTTACCAGTTTAGTATATTATTAGATGTTTTAAACAGTTTCTAGCGTTCCAGGTGACATCTATTTATTCTTTAATATTAGAGTTCTACAAGTTATTAATAACAAGCCTACTATGAAACTAAGCAGTCACATATACTTCTTTGTATTCTTTTGAACCATCCTCGTAAATTTACCAAATTTTGTATATTATTAGATGTTTTAAACAGTTACTAACGTTCCAGGTGACATCTATTAATTTTTTAATTTTAGAGGACTATGAGTTATTGATAACAAGCTTACTATGAAACTAAGCAGTCACCTAAACTTCTGAGTATTCTTTTGAACCATCCTATTAAATTTACCAGTTTTTGTATATTATTAGATGTTTTAAACAATTTCTAGCGTTCCATGTGACATCTATTAATTCTTTAATTTTAGAGGACTATGAGTTATTGATAACAAGCCTACTATTAAACTAAGCAGTCACCTATAGTTATGTGTATTCTTTTGAACCATCCTCTTAAATTTACCAGTTTTTGTATATTATTAGATGTTTTAAACAGTTTCTAGTGTTCCAGATGACATCTACTAATTCTTTAACTTTAGAGGACTATGAGTTATGGATAACAAGCCTACTATTAAACTAAGCAGTCACCTATACTTATGTGTATTCTTTTGAACCATCCTCTTAAATTCATCAGTTTTTGTATATAATTAGATGTTTTAAACAGTTTCTAGCGTTGCAGGTGACATATATTAATTCTTTAATTTTAGAGGACAATGAGTTATTGATAACAAGCCTACTATGAAACTAACCAGTAACCTATACTTCTATGTATTCTTTCGAACCATCCTATTAAATTTACCATTTTTTGTATATTATTAGATGTTTTAAACAGTTTCTAGCGTTCCAGGTGACATCTATTAATTCTTTAATTTTAGAGGACTATGAGTTATTGATAACAAGCCTACTCTGATACTAAGCAGTCTCCTATACTTCTTTGTATTCTTTTGAACCATCATCGTAAATTTACCAGTTTTTGTATATTATTAGATGTTTTAAACAGTTACTAACATTCCAGGTGACATCTATTAATTTTTTAATTTTAGAGGACTATGAGTTATTGATAACAAGCCTACTATGAAACTAAGCTGTCACCTGAACTTCTGAGTATTCTTTTGAACCATCCTCTTAAATTTACCAGTTTTAGTATATTATTTGATGTTTTAAACAGTTTCGAGCGTTCCATGTGACATCTATTAATTCTTTAATTTTAGAGGACAATGAGTTATTGATAACAAGCCTACTATGAAATTAACCAGTAACCTATACTTCTATGTATTCTTTTGAACCATCCTCTTAAATTTACCATTTTTTGTATATTATTAGATGTTTTAAATAGTTTCTAGTGTTCCAGGTGACATCTATTAATTCTTTACTTTTAGAGGACTATGAGTTATTGATAACAAGCCTACTATGAAACTAAGCAGTCACCTAAACTTCTGAGTATTCTTTTGAACCATCCTCTTAAATTTACCAGTTTTAGTATATTATTAGATGTTTTAAACAGTTTCGAGCGTTCCATGTGACATCTATTAATTCTTTAATTTTAGAGGACAATGAGTTATTGATAACAAGCCTACTATGAAATTAACCAGTAACCTATACTTCTATGTATTCTTTTGAACCATCCTCTTAAATTTACCATTTTTTGTATATTATTAGATGTTTTAAATAGTTTCTAGTGTTCCAGGTGACATCTATTAATTCTTTACTTTTAGAGGACTATGAGTTATTGATAACAAGCCTACTCTGATACTAAGCAGTCTCCTATACTTCTGTGTATTCTTTTGAACCATCCTCGAAAAATTTACCAGTTTTTTTATATTATTAGATGTTTTAAACAGTTACTAACATTCCAGGTGACATCTATTAATTTTTTAATTTTAGAGGACTATGGTTATTGATAGCAAGCCTACTATGAAACTAAGCAGTCACCTAACATTCTGAGTATTCTTTTGAACCATCCTCTTAAATTTACCAGTTTAGTATATTATTAGATGTTTTAAACAGTTTCTAGCGTTCCAGGTGACATCTATTTATTCTTTAATATTAGAGTTCTACAAGTTATTAATAACAAGCCTACTATGAAACTAAGCAGTCACATATACTTCTTTGTATTCTTTTGAACCATCCTCGTAAATTTACCAAATTTTGTATATTATTAGATGTTTTAAACAGTTACTAACGTTCCAGGTGACATCTATTAATTTTTTAATTTTAGAGGACTATGAGTTATTGATAACAAGCTTACTATGAAACTAAGCAGTCACCTAAACTTCTGAGTATTCTTTTGAACCATCCTATTAAATTTACCAGTTTTTGTATATTATTAGATGTTTTAAACAATTTCTAGCGTTCCATGTGACATCTATTAATTCTTTAATTTTAGAGGACTATGAGTTATTGATAACAAGCCTACTATTAAACTAAGCAGTCACCTATAGTTATGTGTATTCTTTTGAACCATCCTCTTAAATTTACCAGTTTTTGTATATTATTAGATGTTTTAAACAGTTTCTAGTGTTCCAGATGACATCTACTAATTCTTTAACTTTAGAGGACTATGAGTTATGGATAACAAGCCTACTATTAAACTAAGCAGTCACCTATACTTATGTGTATTCTTTTGAACCATCCTCTTAAATTCATCAGTTTTTGTATATAATTAGATGTTTTAAACAGTTTCTAGCGTTGCAGGTGACATATATTAATTCTTTAATTTTAGAGGACAATGAGTTATTGATAACAAGCCTACTATGAAACTAACCAGTAACCTATACTTCTATGTATTCTTTCAAACCATCCTATTAAATTTACCATTTTTTGTATATTATTAGATGTTTTAAACAGTTTCTAGCGTTCCAGGTGACATCTATTAATTATTTAATTTTAGAGGACTATGAGTTATTGATAACAAGCCTACTCTGATACTAAGCAGTCTCCTATACTTCTTTGTATTCTTTTGAACCATCATCGTAAATTTACCAGTTTTTGTATATTATTACATGTTTTAAACAGTTACTAACGTTCCAGGTGACATCTATTAATTTTTTAATTTTAGAGGACTATTGATAACAAGCCTACTATGAAACTAAGCTGTCACCTGAACTTCTGAGTATTCTTTTGAACCATCCTCTTAAATTTACCAGTTTTAGTATATTATTTGATGTTTTAAACAGTTTCGAGCGTTCCATGTGACATCTATTAATTCTTTAATTTTAGAGGACAATGAGTTATTGATAACAAGCCTACTATGAAATTAACCAGTAACCTATACTTCTATGTATTCTTTTGAACCATCCTCTTAAATTTACCATTTTTTGTATATTATTAGATGTTTTAAATAGTTTCTAGTGTTCCAGGTGACATCTATTAATTCTTTACTTTTAGAGGACTATGAGTTATTGATAACAAGCCTACTCTGATACTAAGCAGTCTCCTATACTTCTGTGTATTCTTTTGAACCATCCTCGAAAAATTTACCAGTTTTTGTATATTATTAGATGTTTTAAACAGTTACTAACGTTCCAGGTGACATCTATTAATTTTTTAATTTTAGAGGACTATGAGTTATTGATAACAAGCCTACTATTAAACTAAGCAGTCACCTATAGTTATGTGTATTCTTTTGAACCATCCTCTTAAATTTACATGTTTTTGTATATTATTAGATGTTTTAAACAGTTTCTAGTGTTCCAGATGACATCTACTAATTCTTTAACTTTAGAGGACTATGAGTTATGGATAACAAGCCTACTATTAAACTAAGCAGTCACCTATACTTATGTATATTCTTTTGAACCATCCTCTTAAATTTATCAGTTTTTGTATATAATTAGATGTTTTAAACAGTTTCTAGCGTTCCAGGTGACATCTATTAATTCTTTAATTTTAGAGGACAATGAGTTATTGATAACAAGCCTACTATGAAACTAACCAGTAACCTATACTTCTATGTATTCTTTCGAACCATCCTCTTAAATTTACCATTTTTTGTATATTATTAGATGTTTTAAACAGTTTCTAGCGTTCCAGGTGACATCTATTAATTCTTTAATTTTAGAGGACAATGAGTTATTGATAACAAGCCTACTATGAAGTTAACCAGTAACCTATACTTCTATTTATTCTTTTGAACCATCATCTTAAATTTACCATTTTTTGTATATAATTAGATGTTTTAAACAGTTTCTAGTGTTCCAGGTGACATTTATTAATTCTTTACTTTTAGAGGCCTATGAGTTATTGCTAACAAGCCTACTCTGATACTAAGCAGTCTCCTACACTTCTGTGTATTCTTTTGAACCATCCTCGAAAAATTTGCCAGTTTTTGTATATTATTAGATGTTTTAAACAGTTACTAACGTTCCAGGTGACATCTATTAATTTTTTAATTTTAGAGGACTATGAGTTATTAATAACAAGCCTACATTGATACTAAGCAGTCTCCTATACTTCTGTGTATTCTTTTGAACCATCCTCGAAAAATTTACAAGTTTTTGTATATTATTAGATGTTTTAAACAGTTACTAACGTTCCAGGTGACATCTATTAATTTTTTAATTTTAGAGGACTATGAGTTATTGATAACTAGCCTACTATTAAACTAAGCAGTCACCTACAGTTATGGGTATTCTTTTGAACCATGCTCTTAAATTTACAAGTTTTTGTATATTATTAGATGTTTTAAACAGTTACTAACGTTCCAGGTGACATCTATTAATTTTTTAATTTTAGAGGACTATGAGTTATTGATAACTAACCTACTATTAAACTAAGCAGTCACCTATACTTCTATGTATTCTTTCGAACCATCCTCTTAAATTTACCATTTTTTGTATATTATTAGATGTTTTAAACAGTTTCTAGCGCTCCAGGTGACATCTATTAATTATTTAATTTTAGAGTTCTATGAGTTATTAATAACAAGCCTACTATGAAACTAAGCAGTGACATATACTTCTTTGTATTCTTTTGAACCATCATCGTCAATTTAACAGTTTTTGTATATTATTAGATGTTTTAAAGAGTTTCTAGCGTTCGAGGTGACATCTATTAATTCTTTACTTTTAGAGGACTATGAGTTATTGATAACAACCCTACTCTGATACTAACCAGTCTCCTATACTTCTGTGTATTCTTTTGAACCATCCTCGAAAAATTTATCAGTTTTTGTATATTATTTGATGTTTTAAACAGTTACTAACGTTCCAGGTGACATCTATTAATTTTTTAATTTAAGAGGACTATGAGTTATTGATAACAAGCCTACTCTGAAACTAAGCAGTCTCCTATACTTCTGTGTATTCTTTTGAACCATCCTCTTAAATGTACCAGTTTAGTATATTATTAGATGTTTTAAACAGTTTCTAGCGTTCCAGGTGACATCTATTTATTCTTTAATATTAGAGTTTTACGAGTTATTAATAACAAGCCTACTATGAAACTAAGCAGTCACATATACTTCTTTGTATTCTTTTGAACCATCCTCGTAAATTTACCAGTTTTTGTATATTATTAGATGTTTTAAACAGTTACTAGCGTTCCAGGTGACATCTATTAATTCTTTCATTTTAGAGGACTATGAGTTATTGATAACAAGCCTACTCTGAAACTAAATAGTCTCCTATACTTCTGTGTATTCTTTTGAACCATCCTCTTAAATTTACCAGTTTTAGTATATTATTAGATGTTTTAAACAGTTTCGAGCGTTCCATGTGACATCTATTAATTCTTTAATTTTAGAGGACAATGAGTTATTGATAACAAGCCTACTATGAAACTAAGCAGTCACATATACTTCTTTGTATTCTTTTGAACCATCATCGTAAATTTACCAGTTTTTGTATATTATTAGATGTTTTAAACAGTTACTAACGTTCCAGGTGACATCTATTAATTTCTTAATTTTAGAGGACTATGAGTTATTGATAACAAGCCTACTATGAAACTAAGCAGTCACCTAAACTTCTGAGTATTCTTTTGAACCATCCTCTTAAATTTACCAGTTTTAGTATATTATTAGATGTTTTAAACAGTTTCGAGCGTTCCATGTGACATCTATTAATTTATTAATTTTAGAGGACTATGAGTTATTGATAGCAAGCCTACTATGAAACTAAGCAGTCACCTAAACTTCTGAGTATTCTTTTGAACCATCCTCTTAAATTTACCAGTTTTAGTATATTATTAGATGTTTTAAACAATTTCTAGCGTTCCATGTGACATATATTAATTCTTTAATTTTAGAGGACAATGAGTTATTGATAACAAGCCTACTATGAAATTAACCAGTAACCTATACTTCTATGTATTCTTTTGAACCATCCTCTTAAATTTACCATTTTTTGTATACTATTAGATGTTTTAAACAGTTTCTAGCGTTCCAGGTGACATCTATTAATTCTTTACTTTTAGAGGACTATGAGTTATTGATAGCAAGCCTACTATGAAACTAAGCAGTCACCTAAACTTCTGAGTATTATTTTGAACCATCCTCTAAAATTTACCAGTTTTAGTATATTATTAGATGTTTTAAACAGTTTCGAGCGTTCCATGTGACATCTATTAATTTATTAATTTTAGAGGACTATGAGTTATTGATAGCAAGCCTACTATGAAACTAAGCAGTCACCTAAACTTCTGAGTATTCTTTTGAACCATCCTCTTAAATTTACCAGTTTTAGTATATTATTAGATGTTTTAAACAATTTCTAGCGTTCCATGTGACATATATTAATTCTTTAATTTTAGAGGACAATGAGTTATTGATAACAAGCCTACTATGAAATTAACCAGTAACCTATACTTCTATGTATTCTTTTGAACCATCCTCTTAAATTTACCATTTTTTGTATACTTTTAGATGTTTTAAACAGTTTCTAGCGTTCCAGGTGACATCTATTAATTCTTTACTTTTAGAGGACTATGAGTTATTGATAACAAGCCTACTCTAATACTAAGCAGTCTCCTATACTTCTATGTATTCTTTTGAACTCTCCTCGAAAAATTAACCAGTTTTTGTATATTATTAGATGTTTTAAACAGTTACTAACGTTCCAGGTGACATCTATTAATTTTTAAATTTTAGAGGACTATGAGTTATTGATAACAAGCCTACTATTAAACTAAGCAGTCACCTATAGATATGTGTATTCTTTTGAACCATCCTCTTAAATTTACCAGTTTTTGTATATTATTAGATGTTTTAAACAGTTTCTAGTGTTCCAGATGACATCTACTAATTCTTTAACTTTAGAGGACTATGAGTTATGGATAACAAGCCTACTATTAAACTAAGCAGTCACCTATACTTATGTATATTCTTTTGAACCATCCTCTTAAATTTATCAGTTTTTGTATATAATTAGATGTTTTAAACAGTTTCTAGCGTTCCAGGTGACATCTATTAATTCTTTAATTTTAGAGGACAATGAGTTATTGATAACAAGCCTACTATGAAACTAACCAGTAACCTATACTTCTATGTATTCTTTCGAACCATCCTCTTAAATTTACCATTTTTAGTATATTATTAGATGTTTTAAACAGTTTCTAGCGTTCCATGTGACATCTATTAATTCTTTAATTTTAGAGGACAATGAGTTATTGATAACAAGCCTACTATGAAGTTAACCAGTAACCTATACTTCTATTTATTCTTTTGAACCATCATCTTAAATTTACCATTTTTTGTATATTATTAGATGTTTTAAACAGTTTCTAGTGTTCCAGGTGACATTTATTAATTCTTTACTTTTAGAGGCCTATGAGTTATTGATAACAAGCCTACTCTGATACTAAGCAGTCTCCTACACTTCTGTGTATTCTTTTGAACCATCCTCGAAAAATTTACCAGTTTTTGTATATTATTAGATGTTTTAAACAGTTACTAACGTTCCAGGTGACATCTATTAATTTTTTAATTTTAGAGGACTATGAGTTATTAATAACAAGCCTACTTTGATACTAAGCAGTCTCCTATACTTCTGTGTATTCTTTTGAACCATCCTCGAAAAATTTACAAGTTTTTGTATATTATTAGATGTTTTAAACAGTTACTAACGTTCCAGTTGACATCTATTAATTTTTTAATTTTAGAGGACTATGAGTTATTGATAACTAGCCTACTATTAAACTAAGCAGTCACCTATAGTTATGTGTATTCTTTTGAACCATGCTCTTAAATTTACAAGTTTTTGTATATTATTAGATGTTTTAAACAGTTACTAACGTTCCAGGTGACATCTATTAATTTTTTAATTTTAGAGGACTATGAGTTATTGATAACTAGCCTACTATTAAACTAAGCAGTCACCTATACTTCTATGTATTCTTTCGAACCATCCTCTTAAATTTACCATTTTTTGTATATTATTAGATGTTTTAAACAGTTTCTAGCGTTCCAGGTGACATCTATTAATTATTTAATTTTAGAGTTCTATGAGTTATTAATAACAAGCCTACTATGAAACTAAGCAGTGACATATACTTCTTTGTATTCTTTTGAACCATCATCGTCAATTTAACAGTTTTTGTATATTATTAGATGTTTTAAAGAGTTTCTAGCGTTCGAGGTGACATCTATTAATTCTTTACTTTTAGAGGACTATGAGTTATTGATAACAACCCTACTCTGATACTAACCAGTCTCCTATACTTCTGTGTATTCTTTTGAACCATCCTCGAAAAATTTATCAGTTTTTGTATATTATTTGATGTTTTAAACAGTTACTAACGTTCCAGGTGACATCTATTAATTTCTTAATTTTAGAGGACTATGAGTTATTGATAACAAGCCTACTATGAAACTAAGCAGTCACCTAAACTTCTGAGTATTCTTTTGAACCATCCTCTAAAATTTACCAGTTTTAGTATATTATTAGATGTTTTAAACAGTTTCTAGCGTTCCATGTGACATCTATTAATTAATTAATTTTAGAGGACAATGAGTTATTGATAACAAGCCTACTATGAAATTAACCAGTAACCTATACTTCTATGTATTCTTTTGAACCATCCTCTTAAATTTACCATTTTTTGTATATTATTAGATGTTTTAAACAGTTTCTAGCGTTCCAGGTGACATCTATTAATTCTTTACTTTTAGAGGACTATGAGTTATTGATAACAAGCCTACTCTGATACTAAGCAGTCTCCTATACTTCTGTGTATTCTTTTGAACCATCCTCGAAAAATTTACCAGTTTTTGTATATTATTAGATGTTTTAAACAGTTACTAACGTTCCAGGTGACATCTATTAATTTTTTAATTTTAGAGGACTATGAGTTATTGATAACAAGCCTACTATTAAACTAAGCAGTCACCTATAGTTATGTGTATTCTTTTGAACCATCCTCTTAAATTTACCAGTTTTTGTATATTATTAGATGTTTTAAACAGTTTCTAGTGTTCCAGATGACATCTACTAATTCTTTAACTTTAGAGGACTATGAGTTATGGATAACAAGCCTACTATTAAACTAAGCAGTCACCTATACTTATGTGTATTCTTTTGAACCATCCTCTTAAATTCATCAGTTTTTGTATATAATTAGATGTTTTAAACAGTTTCTAGCGTTGCAGGTGACATATATTAATTCTTTAATTTTAGAGGACAATGAGTTATTGATAACAAGCCTACTATGAAACTAACCAGTAACCTATACTTCTATGTATTCTTTCAAACCATCCTATTAAATTTACCATTTTTTGTATATTATTAGATGTTTTAAACAGTTTCTAGCGTTCCAGGTGACATCTATTAATTATTTAATTTTAGAGGACTATGAGTTATTGATAACAAGCCTACTCTGATACTAAGCAGTCTCCTATACTTCTTTGTATTCTTTTGAACCATCATCGTAAATTTACCAGTTTTTGTATATTATTACATGTTTTAAACAGTTACTAACGTTCCAGGTGACATCTATTAATTTTTTAATTTTAGAGGACTATTGATAACAAGCCTACTATGAAACTAAGCTGTCACCTGAACTTCTGAGTATTCTTTTGAACCATCCTCTTAAATTTACCAGTTTTAGTATATTATTTGATGTTTTAAACAGTTTCGAGCGTTCCAGGTGACATCTATTAATTATTTAATTTTAGAGGACAATGAGTTATTGATAACAAGCCTACTATGAAATTAACCAGTAACCTATACTTCTATGTATTCTTTTGAACCATCCTCTTAAATTTACCATTTTTTGTATATTATTAGATGTTTTAAATAGTTTCTAGTGTTCCAGGTGACATCTATTAATTCTTTACTTTTAGAGGACTATGAGTTATTGATAACAAGCCTACTGTGATACTAAGTAGTCTCCTATACTTCTGTGTATTCTTTTGAACCATCCTCGAAAAATTTACCAGTTTTTGTATATTATTAGATGTTTTAAACAGTTACTAACGTTCCAGGTGACATCTATTAATTTTTTAATTTTAGAGGACTATGAGTTATTAATAACAAGCCTACTTTGATACTAAGCAGTCTCCTATACTTCTGTGTATTCTTTTGAACCATCCTCGAAAAATTTACAAGTTTTTGTATATTATTAGATGTTTTAAACAGTTACTAACGTTCCAGGTGACATCTATTAATTTTTTAATTTTAGAGGACTATGAGTTATTGATAACTAGCCTACTATTAAACTAAGCAGTCACCTATAGTTATGTGTATTCTTTTGAACCATGCTCTTAAATTTACAAGTTTTTGTATATTATTAGATGTTTTAAACAGTTACTAACGTTCCAGGTGACATCTATTAATTTTTTAATTTTAGAGGACTATGAGTTATTGATAACTAGCCTACTATTAAACTAAGCAGTCACCTATACTTCTATGTATTCTTTCGAACCATCCTCTTAAATTTACCATTTTTTGTATATTATTAGATGTTTTAAACAGTTTCTAGCGTTCCAGGTGACATCTATTAATTATTTAATTTTAGAGTTCTATGAGTTATTAATAACAAGCCTACTATGAAACTAAGCAGTGACATATACTTCTTTGTATTCTTTTGAACCATCATCGTCAATTTAACAGTTTTTGTATATTATTAGATGTTTTAAAGAGTTTCTAGCGTTCGAGGTGACATCTATTAATTCTTTACTATTAGAGGACTATGAGTTATTGATAACAACCCTACTCTGATACTAACCAGTCTCCTATACTTCTGTGTATTCTTTTGAACCATCCTCGAAAAATTTATCAGTTTTTGTATATTATTTGATGTTTTAAACAGTTACTAACGTTCCAGGTGACATCTATTAATTTTTTAATTTAAGAGGACTATGAGTTATTGATAACAAGCCTACTCTGAAACTAAGCAGTCTCCTATACTTCTGTGTATTCTTTTGAACCATCCTCTTAAATGTACCAGTTTAGTATATTATTAGATGTTTTAAACAGTTTCTAGCGTTCCAGGTGACATCTATTTATTCTTTAATATTAGAGTTTTACGAGTTATTAATAACAAGCCTACTATGAAACTAAGCAGTCACATATACTTCTTTGTATTCTTTTGAACCATCCTCGTAAATTTACCAGTTTTTGTATATTATTAGATGTTTTAAACAGTTACTAGCGTTCCAGGTGACATCTATTAATTCTTTCATTTTAGAGGACTATGAGTTATTGATAACAAGCCTACTCTGAAACTAAATAGTCTCCTATACTTCTGTGTATTCTTTTGAACCATCCTCTTAAATTTACCAGTTTTAGTATATTATTAGATGTTTTAAACAGTTTCTAGCGTTCCAGGTGACATCTATTAATTATTTAATTTTAGAGTTCTATGAGTTATTAATAACAAGCCTACTATGAAACTAAGCAGTCACATATACTTCTTTGTATTCTTTTGAACCATCATCGTAAATTTACCAGTTTTTGTATATTATTAGAGGTTTTAAACAGTTACTAACGTTCCAGGTGACATCTATTAATTTCTTAATTTTATAGGACTATGAGTTATTGATAACAAGCCTACTATTAAACTAAGCAGTCACCTAAACTTCTGAGTATTCTTTTGAACCATCCTCTTAAATTTACCAGTTTTAGTATATTATTAGATGTTTTAAACAATTTCTAGCGTTCCATGTGACATATATTAATTCTTTAATTTTAGAGGACAATGAGTTATTGATAACAAGCCTACTATGAAATTAACCAGTAACCTATACTTCTATGTATTCTTTTGAACCATCCTCTTAAATTTACCATTTTTTGTATACTATTAGATGTTTTAAACAGTTTCTAGCGTTCCAGGTGACATCTATTAATTCTTTACTTTTAGAGGACTATGAGTTATTGATAGCAAGCCTACTATGAAACTAAGCAGTCACCTAAACTTCTGAGTATTATTTTGAACCATCCTCTAAAATTTACCAGTTTTAGTATATTATTAGATGTTTTAAACAGTTTCGAGCGTTCCATGTGACATCTATTAATTTATTAATTTTAGAGGACTATGAGTTATTGATAGCAAGCCTACTATGAAACTAAGCAGTCACCTAAACTTCTGAGTATTCTTTTGAACCATCCTCTTAAATTTACCAGTTTTAGTATATTATTAGATGTTTTAAACAATTTCTAGCGTTCCATGTGACATATATTAATTCTTTAATTTTAGAGGACAATGAGTTATTGATAACAAGCCTACTATGAAATTAACCAGTAACCTATACTTCTATGTATTCTTTTGAACCATCCTCTTAAATTTACCATTTTTTGTATACTTTTAGATGTTTTAAACAGTTTCTAGCGTTCCAGGTGACATCTATTAATTCTTTACTTTTATAGGACTATGAGTTATTGATAACAAGCCTACTCTAATACTAAGCAGTCTCCTATACTTCTATGTATTCTTTTGAACTCTCCTCGAAAAATTAACCAGTTTTTGTATATTATTAGATGTTTTAAACAGTTACTAACGTTCCAGGTGACATCTATTAATTTTTAAATTTTAGAGGACTATGAGTTATTGATAACAAGCCTACTATTAAACTAAGCAGTCACCTATAGATATGTGTATTCTTTTGAACCATCCTCTTAAATTTACCAGTTTTTGTATATTATTAGATGTTTTAAACAGTTTCTAGTGTTCCAGATGACATCTACTAATTCTTTAACTTTAGAGGACTATGAGTTATGGATAACAAGCCTACTATTAAACTAAGCAGTCACCTATACTTATGTGTATTCTTTTGAACCATCCTCTTAAATTTATCAGTTTTTGTATATAATTAGATGTTTTAAACAGTTTCTAGCGTTCCAGGTGACATCTATTAATTCTTTAAGTTTAGAGGACAATGAGTTATTGATAACAAGCCTACTATGAAACTAACCAGTAACCTATACTTCTATGTATTCTTTCGAACCATCCTCTTAAATTTACCATTTTTTGTATATTATTGGATGCTTTAAACAGTTTCTAGCGTTCCAGGTGACATCTATTAATTCTTTAATTTTAGAGGACTATGAGTTATTGATAACAAGCCTACTATGAAACTAAGCAGTCACCTAAACTTCTGTGTATTCTTTTGAACCATCCTCTTAAATTTACCAGTTTTAGTATATTATTAGATGTTTTAAACAGTTTCTAGCGTTCCAGGTGACATCTATTAATTCTTTAACATTAGAGTTCTACGAGTTATTAATAACAAGCCTACTATGAAACTAAGCAGTCACATATACTTCTTTGTATTCTTTTGAACCATCATCGTAAATTTACCAGTTTTTATATATTATTAGATGTTTTAAACAGTTACTAGCGTTCCAGGTGATATCTATTAATTCTTTAATTTTAGAGGACTCTGAGTTATTGATAACTAGCCTACTATGAAACTAAGCAGTCACATATACTTCTGTGTATTCTTCTGAACCATCCTCGTAAATTTACCAGTTTTTGTATATTAATAGATGTATTAAACAGTTTCTAGCGTTCCAGGTGACATATATTAATTCTTTACTTTTAGAGGACTATGAGTTATTGATAACAAGCCTACTCTGAAACTAAGCAGTCTCCTATACTTCTGTGTATTCTTTTGAACCATCCTCTTAAATTTACCGGTTTATTATATTATTAGATGTTTTAAACAGTTTCTAGTGTTCCAGGTGACATCTATTAATTCTTTAATTTTAGAGGACTATGAGTTATCGATAACAAGCGTACTATGAAAGTAAGCAGTCACCTATACTTCAGTGTATTCTTTTGTACCATCCTCTTAAATTTACCAGTTTTTGTATATTATTATATGTTTTAAACAGTTTCTAACGTTCCAGGTGACATCTATTAATTATTTAATTTTAGAGGACAATGAGTTATTGATAACAAGCCTACTATGAAATTAACCAGTAACCTATACTTCTATGTATTCTTTTGAACCATCCTCTTAAATTTACCATTTTTTCGTATATTATTAGATGTTTTAAACAGTTTCTAGCATTCCAGGTGACATCTACTAATTCTTTAATTTTAGAGGACTATGAGTTATTGATAGCAAGCATAGTATGAAACTAAGCAGTCACCTATACTTCTGTGTATTCTTTTGAACCATCCTCGTAAATTTACTAGTTTTTGTATATTATTAGATGTTTTAAACACTTATTGGTGTTCCCGGTGACATCTACTAATTCTTTAATTTTAGAGGATTATGAGTTATTGATAACAAGCCTACTATTAAACTAAGCAGTCACCTATACTTATGTGTATTCTTTTGAACCATCCTTTTAAATTTACCAGTTTTTGTATATTATTAGATGTTTTAAACAGTTTCTAGTGTTCCAGGTGACATCTACTAATTCTTTAATTTTAGAGGACTATGAGTTATGGATAACAAACCTATTATTGAACTAAGCAGTCACCTATACTTATGTGTATTCTTTTGAACCATCCTTTTAAATTTACCAGTTTTTTTATATTATTAAATGTTTTAAACAGTTTCAAGCGTTCCAGGTGACATCTATTAATTCTTTAATTTTAGAGGACAATGAGTTATTGATAACAAGCCTACTATGAAACTAACCAGTAACCTAAACGTCTGTGTAATCTTTTTAACCATCCTCTTAAATTTACCAGTTTTAGTATATTATTAGATGTTTTAAACAGTTTCTAGTGTTCCAGGTGACATCTATTAATTCTTTAACTTTAGGGGACAATGAGTTATTGATAACAAGCCTACTATGAAACTAAGCAGTCACCTAAACTTCTGAATATTCTTTTGAACCATCCTCTTAAATTTACCAGTTTTAGTATATTATTAGATGTTTTAAACAGTTTCTAGCGTTCCATGTGACATCTATTAATTATTTAATTTTAGAGGACAATGAGTTATTGATAACAAGCCTACTATGAAATTAACCAGTAACCTATACTTCTATGTATTCTTTTGAACCATCCTCTTAAATTTACCATTTTTTGTATATTATTAGATGTTTTAAACAGTTTCTAGCGTTCCAGGTGACATCTATTAGTTCTTTACTTTTAGAGGACTATGAGTTATTGATAACAAGCCTACTATTAAACTAAGCAGTCACCTATAGTTATGTGTATTCTTTTGGACCATCCTCTTAAATTTACCAGTTTTTGTATATTATTAGATGTTTTAAACAGTTTCTAGTGTTCCAGATGACATCTACTAATTCTTTAACTTTAGAGGACTATGAGTTATGGATAACAAGCCTACTATTAAACTAAGCAGTCACCTATACTTATGTATATTCTTTTGAACCATCCTCTTAAATTTATCAGTTTTTGTATATAATTAGATGTTTTAAACAGTTTCTAGCGTTCCAGGTGACATCTATTAATTCTTTAATTTTAGAGGACAATGAGTTATTGATAACAAGCCTACTATGAAACTAACCAGTAACCTATACTTCTATGTATTCTTTCGAACCATCCTCTTAAATTTACCATTTTTTGTATATTATTAGATGTTTTAAACAGTTTCTAGCGTTCCAGGTGACATCTATTAATTCTTTAATTTTAGAGGACAATGAGTTATTGATAACAAGCCTACTATGAAGTTAACCAGTAACCTATACTTCTATTTATTCTTTTGAACCATCATCTTAAATTTACCATTTTTTGTATATAATTAGATGTTTTAAACAGTTTCTAGTGTTCCAGGTGACATTTATTAATTCTTTACTTTTAGAGGCCTATGAGTTATTGATAACAAGCCTACTCTGATACTAAGCAGTCTCCTACACTTCTGTGTATTCTTTTGAACCATCCTCGAAAAATTTGCCAGTTTTTGTATATTATTAGATGTTTTAAACAGTTACTAACGTTCCAGGTGACATCTATTAATTTTTTAATTTTAGAGGACTATGAGTTATTAATAACAAGCCTACATTGATACTAAGCAGTCTCCTATACTTCTGTGTATTCTTTTGAACCATCCTCGAAAAATTTACAAGTTTTTGTATATTATTAGATGTTTTAAACAGTTACTAACGTTCCAGGTGACATCTATTAATTCTTTACTTTTAGAGGACTATGAGTTATTGATAACAAGCCTACTCTGATACTAAGCAGTCTCCTATACTTCTGTGTATTCTTTTGAACCATCCTCGAAAAATTTACCAGTTTTTGTATATTATTAGATGTTTTAAACAGTTACTAACGTTCCAGGTGACATCTATTAATTTTTTAATTTTAGAGGACTATGAGTTATTGATAGCAAGCCTACTATGAAACTAAGCAGTCACCTAAACTTCTGAGTATTCTTTTGAACCATCCTCTTAAATTTACCAGTTTTAGTATATTATTAGATGTTTTAAACAATTTCTAGCGTTCCATGTGACATATATTAATTCTTTAATTTTAGAGGACAATGAGTTATTGATAACAAGCCTACTATGAAATTAACCAGTAACCTATACTTCTATGTATTCTTTTGAACCATCCTCTTAAATTTACCATTTTTTGTATACTATTAGATGTTTTAAACAGTTTCTAGCGTTCCAGGTGACATCTATTAATTCTTTACTTTTAGAGGACTATGAGTTATTGATAGCAAGCCTACTATGAAACTAAGCAGTCACCTAAACTTCTGAGTATTATTTTGAACCATCCTCTAAAATTTACCAGTTTTAGTATATTATTAGATGTTTTAAACAGTTTCGAGCGTTCCATGTGACATCTATTAATTTATTAATTTTAGAGGACTATGAGTTATTGATAGCAAGCCTACTATGAAACTAAGCAGTCACCTAAACTTCTGAGTATTCTTTTGAACCATCCTCTTAAATTTACCAGTTTTAGTATATTATTAGATGTTTTAAACAATTTCTAGCGTTCCATGTGACATATATTAATTCTTTAATTTTAGAGGACAATGAGTTATTGATAACAAGCCTACTATGAAATTAACCAGTAACCTATACTTCTATGTATTCTTTTGAACCATCCTCTTAAATTTACCATTTTTTGTATACTTTTAGATGTTTTAAACAGTTTCTAGCGTTCCAGGTGACATCTATTAATTCTTTACTTTTATAGGACTATGAGTTATTGATAACAAGCCTACTCTAATACTAAGCAGTCTCCTATACTTCTATGTATTCTTTTGAACTCTCCTCGAAAAATTAACCAGTTTTTGTATATTATTAGATGTTTTAAACAGTTACTAACGTTCCAGGTGACATCTATTAATTTTTAAATTTTAGAGGACTATGAGTTATTGATAACAAGCCTACTATTAAACTAAGCAGTCACCTATAGATATGTGTATTCTTTTGAACCATCCTCTTAAATTTACCAGTTTTTGTATATTATTAGATGTTTTAAACAGTTTCTAGTGTTCCAGATGACATCTACTAATTCTTTAACTTTAGAGGACTATGAGTTATGGATAACAAGCCTACTATTAAACTAAGCAGTCACCTATACTTATGTGTATTCTTTTGAACCATCCTCTTAAATTTATCAGTTTTTGTATATAATTAGATGTTTTAAACAGTTTCTAGCGTTCCAGGTGACATCTATTAATTCTTTAAGTTTAGAGGACAATGAGTTATTGATAACAAGCCTACTATGAAACTAACCAGTAACCTATACTTCTATGTATTCTTTCGAACCATCCTCTTAAATTTACCATTTTTTGTATATTATTGGATGCTTTAAACAGTTTCTAGCGTTCCAGGTGACATCTATTAATTCTTTAATTTTAGAGGACTATGAGTTATTGATAACAAGCCTACTATGAAACTAAGCAGTCACCTAAACTTCTGTGTATTCTTTTGAACCATCCTCTTAAATTTACCAGTTTTAGTATATTATTAGATGTTTTAAACAGTTTCTAGCGTTCCAGGTGACATCTATTAATTCTTTAACATTAGAGTTCTACGAGTTATTAATAACAAGCCTACTATGAAACTAAGCAGTCACATATACTTCTTTGTATTCTTTTGAACCATCATCGTAAATTTACCAGTTTTTATATATTATTAGATGTTTTAAACAGTTACTAGCGTTCCAGGTGATATCTATTAATTCTTTAATTTTAGAGGACTCTGAGTTATTGATAACTAGCCTACTATGAAACTAAGCAGTCACATATACTTCTGTGTATTCTTCTGAACCATCCTCGTAAATTTACCAGTTTTTGTATATTAATAGATGTATTAAACAGTTTCTAGCGTTCCAGGTGACATATATTAATTCTTTACTTTTAGAGGACTATGAGTTATTGATAACAAGCCTACTCTGAAACTAAGCAGTCTCCTATACTTCTGTGTATTCTTTTGAACCATCCTCTTAAATTTACCGGTTTATTATATTATTAGATGTTTTAAACAGTTTCTAGTGTTCCAGGTGACATCTATTAATTCTTTAATTTTAGAGGACTATGAGTTATCGATAACAAGCGTACTATGAAAGTAAGCAGTCACCTATACTTCAGTGTATTCTTTTGTACCATCCTCTTAAATTTACCAGTTTTTGTATATTATTATATGTTTTAAACAGTTTCTAACGTTCCAGGTGACATCTATTAATTATTTAATTTTAGAGGACAATGAGTTATTGATAACAAGCCTACTATGAAATTAACCAGTAACCTATACTTCTATGTATTCTTTTGAACCATCCTCTTAAATTTACCATTTTTTCGTATATTATTAGATGTTTTAAACAGTTTCTAGCATTCCAGGTGACATCTACTAATTCTTTAATTTTAGAGGACTATGAGTTATTGATAGCAAGCATAGTATGAAACTAAGCAGTCACCTATACTTCTGTGTATTCTTTTGAACCATCCTCGTAAATTTACTAGTTTTTGTATATTATTAGATGTTTTAAACACTTATTGGTGTTCCCGGTGACATCTACTAATTCTTTAATTTTAGAGGATTATGAGTTATTGATAACAAGCCTACTATTAAACTAAGCAGTCACCTATACTTATGTGTATTCTTTTGAACCATCCTTTTAAATTTACCAGTTTTTGTATATTATTAGATGTTTTAAACAGTTTCTAGTGTTCCAGGTGACATCTACTAATTCTTTAATTTTAGAGGACTATGAGTTATGGATAACAAACCTATTATTGAACTAAGCAGTCACCTATACTTATGTGTATTCTTTTGAACCATCCTTTTAAATTTACCAGTTTTTTTATATTATTAAATGTTTTAAACAGTTTCAAGCGTTCCAGGTGACATCTATTAATTCTTTAATTTTAGAGGACAATGAGTTATTGATAACAAGCCTACTATGAAACTAACCAGTAACCTAAACGTCTGTGTAATCTTTTTAACCATCCTCTTAAATTTACCAGTTTTAGTATATTATTAGATGTTTTAAACAGTTTCTAGTGTTCCAGGTGACATCTATTAATTCTTTAACTTTAGGGGACAATGAGTTATTGATAACAAGCCTACTATGAAACTAAGCAGTCACCTAAACTTCTGAATATTCTTTTGAACCATCCTCTTAAATTTACCAGTTTTAGTATATTATTAGATGTTTTAAACAGTTTCTAGCGTTCCATGTGACATCTATTAATTATTTAATTTTAGAGGACAATGAGTTATTGATAACAAGCCTACTATGAAATTAACCAGTAACCTATACTTCTATGTATTCTTTTGAACCATCCTCTTAAATTTACCATTTTTTGTATATTATTAGATGTTTTAAACAGTTTCTAGCGTTCCAGGTGACATCTATTAGTTCTTTACTTTTAGAGGACTATGAGTTATTGATAACAAGCCTACTATTAAACTAAGCAGTCACCTATAGTTATGTGTATTCTTTTGGACCATCCTCTTAAATTTACCAGTTTTTGTATATTATTAGATGTTTTAAACAGTTTCTAGTGTTCCAGATGACATCTACTAATTCTTTAACTTTAGAGGACTATGAGTTATGGATAACAAGCCTACTATTAAACTAAGCAGTCACCTATACTTATGTATATTCTTTTGAACCATCCTCTTAAATTTATCAGTTTTTGTATATAATTAGATGTTTTAAACAGTTTCTAGCGTTCCAGGTGACATCTATTAATTCTTTAATTTTAGAGGACAATGAGTTATTGATAACAAGCCTACTATGAAACTAACCAGTAACCTATACTTCTATGTATTCTTTCGAACCATCCTCTTAAATTTACCATTTTTTGTATATTATTAGATGTTTTAAACAGTTTCTAGCGTTCCAGGTGACATCTATTAATTCTTTAATTTTAGAGGACAATGAGTTATTGATAACAAGCCTACTATGAAGTTAACCAGTAACCTATACTTCTATTTATTCTTTTGAACCATCATCTTAAATTTACCATTTTTTGTATATAATTAGATGTTTTAAACAGTTTCTAGTGTTCCAGGTGACATTTATTAATTCTTTACTTTTAGAGGCCTATGAGTTATTGATAACAAGCCTACTCTGATACTAAGCAGTCTCCTACACTTCTGTGTATTCTTTTGAACCATCCTCGAAAAATTTGCCAGTTTTTGTATATTATTAGATGTTTTAAACAGTTACTAACGTTCCAGGTGACATCTATTAATTTTTTAATTTTAGAGGACTATGAGTTATTAATAACAAGCCTACATTGATACTAAGCAGTCTCCTATACTTCTGTGTATTCTTTTGAACCATCCTCGAAAAATTTACAAGTTTTTGTATATTATTAGATGTTTTAAACAGTTACTAACGTTCCAGGTGACATCTATTAATTCTTTACTTTTAGAGGACTATGAGTTATTGATAACAAGCCTACTCTGATACTAAGCAGTCTCCTATACTTCTGTGTATTCTTTTGAACCATCCTCGAAAAATTTACCAGTTTTTGTATATTATTAGATGTTTTAAACAGTTACTAACGTTCCAGGTGACATCTATTAATTTTTTAATTTTAGAGGACTATGAGTTATTGATAGCAAGCCTACTATGAAACTAAGCAGTCACCTAAACTTCTGAGTATTCTTTTGAACCATCCTCTTAAATTTACCAGTTTTAGTATATTATTAGATGTTTTAAACAATTTCTAGCGTTCCATGTGACATATATTAATTCTTTAATTTTAGAGGACAATGAGTTATTGATAACAAGCCTACTATGAAATTAACCAGTAACCTATACTTCTATGTATTCTTTTGAACCATCCTCTTAAATTTACCATTTTTTGTATACTATTAGATGTTTTAAACAGTTTCTAGCGTTCCAGGTGACATCTATTAATTCTTTACTTTTAGAGGACTATGAGTTATTGATAGCAAGCCTACTATGAAACTAAGCAGTCACCTAAACTTCTGAGTATTATTTTGAACCATCCTCTAAAATTTACCAGTTTTAGTATATTATTAGATGTTTTAAACAGTTTCGAGCGTTCCATGTGACATCTATTAATTTATTAATTTTAGAGGACTATGAGTTATTGATAGCAAGCCTACTATGAAACTAAGCAGTCACCTAAACTTCTGAGTATTCTTTTGAACCATCCTCTTAAATTTACCAGTTTTAGTATATTATTAGATGTTTTAAACAATTTCTAGCGTTCCATGTGACATATATTAATTCTTTAATTTTAGAGGACAATGAGTTATTGATAACAAGCCTACTATGAAATTAACCAGTAACCTATACTTCTATGTATTCTTTTGAACCATCCTCTTAAATTTACCATTTTTTGTATACTTTTAGATGTTTTAAACAGTTTCTAGCGTTCCAGGTGACATCTATTAATTCTTTACTTTTATAGGACTATGAGTTATTGATAACAAGCCTACTCTAATACTAAGCAGTCTCCTATACTTCTATGTATTCTTTTGAACTCTCCTCGAAAAATTAACCAGTTTTTGTATATTATTAGATGTTTTAAACAGTTACTAACGTTCCAGGTGACATCTATTAATTTTTAAATTTTAGAGGACTATGAGTTATTGATAACAAGCCTACTATTAAACTAAGCAGTCACCTATAGATATGTGTATTCTTTTGAACCATCCTCTTAAATTTACCAGTTTTTGTATATTATTAGATGTTTTAAACAGTTTCTAGTGTTCCAGATGACATCTACTAATTCTTTAACTTTAGAGGACTATGAGTTATGGATAACAAGCCTACTATTAAACTAAGCAGTCACCTATACTTATGTGTATTCTTTTGAACCATCCTCTTAAATTTATCAGTTTTTGTATATAATTAGATGTTTTAAACAGTTTCTAGCGTTCCAGGTGACATCTATTAATTCTTTAAGTTTAGAGGACAATGAGTTATTGATAACAAGCCTACTATGAAACTAACCAGTAACCTATACTTCTATGTATTCTTTCGAACCATCCTCTTAAATTTACCATTTTTTGTATATTATTGGATGCTTTAAACAGTTTCTAGCGTTCCAGGTGACATCTATTAATTCTTTAATTTTAGAGGACTATGAGTTATTGATAACAAGCCTACTATGAAACTAAGCAGTCACCTAAACTTCTGTGTATTCTTTTGAACCATCCTCTTAAATTTACCAGTTTTAGTATATTATTAGATGTTTTAAACAGTTTCTAGCGTTCCAGGTGACATCTATTAATTCTTTAACATTAGAGTTCTACGAGTTATTAATAACAAGCCTACTATGAAACTAAGCAGTCACATATACTTCTTTGTATTCTTTTGAACCATCATCGTAAATTTACCAGTTTTTATATATTATTAGATGTTTTAAACAGTTACTAGCGTTCCAGGTGATATCTATTAATTCTTTAATTTTAGAGGACTCTGAGTTATTGATAACTAGCCTACTATGAAACTAAGCAGTCACATATACTTCTGTGTATTCTTCTGAACCATCCTCGTAAATTTACCAGTTTTTGTATATTAATAGATGTATTAAACAGTTTCTAGCGTTCCAGGTGACATATATTAATTCTTTACTTTTAGAGGACTATGAGTTATTGATAACAAGCCTACTCTGAAACTAAGCAGTCTCCTATACTTCTGTGTATTCTTTTGAACCATCCTCTTAAATTTACCGGTTTATTATATTATTAGATGTTTTAAACAGTTTCTAGTGTTCCAGGTGACATCTATTAATTCTTTAATTTTAGAGGACTATGAGTTATCGATAACAAGCGTACTATGAAAGTAAGCAGTCACCTATACTTCAGTGTATTCTTTTGTACCATCCTCTTAAATTTACCAGTTTTTGTATATTATTATATGTTTTAAACAGTTTCTAACGTTCCAGGTGACATCTATTAATTATTTAATTTTAGAGGACAATGAGTTATTGATAACAAGCCTACTATGAAATTAACCAGTAACCTATACTTCTATGTATTCTTTTGAACCATCCTCTTAAATTTACCATTTTTTCGTATATTATTAGATGTTTTAAACAGTTTCTAGCATTCCAGGTGACATCTACTAATTCTTTAATTTTAGAGGACTATGAGTTATTGATAGCAAGCATAGTATGAAACTAAGCAGTCACCTATACTTCTGTGTATTCTTTTGAACCATCCTCGTAAATTTACTAGTTTTTGTATATTATTAGATGTTTTAAACACTTATTGGTGTTCCCGGTGACATCTACTAATTCTTTAATTTTAGAGGATTATGAGTTATTGATAACAAGCCTACTATTAAACTAAGCAGTCACCTATACTTATGTGTATTCTTTTGAACCATCCTTTTAAATTTACCAGTTTTTGTATATTATTAGATGTTTTAAACAGTTTCTAGTGTTCCAGGTGACATCTACTAATTCTTTAATTTTAGAGGACTATGAGTTATGGATAACAAACCTATTATTGAACTAAGCAGTCACCTATACTTATGTGTATTCTTTTGAACCATCCTTTTAAATTTACCAGTTTTTTTATATTATTAAATGTTTTAAACAGTTTCAAGCGTTCCAGGTGACATCTATTAATTCTTTAATTTTAGAGGACAATGAGTTATTGATAACAAGCCTACTATGAAACTAACCAGTAACCTAAACGTCTGTGTAATCTTTTTAACCATCCTCTTAAATTTACCAGTTTTAGTATATTATTAGATGTTTTAAACAGTTTCTAGTGTTCCAGGTGACATCTATTAATTCTTTAACTTTAGGGGACAATGAGTTATTGATAACAAGCCTACTATGAAACTAAGCAGTCACCTAAACTTCTGAATATTCTTTTGAACCATCCTCTTAAATTTACCAGTTTTAGTATATTATTAGATGTTTTAAACAGTTTCTAGCGTTCCATGTGACATCTATTAATTCTTTAATTTTAGAGGACAATGAGTTATTGATAACAAGCCTACTATGAAATTAACCAGTAACCTATACTTCTATGTATTCTTTTGAACCATCCTCTTAAATTTACCATTTTTTGTATATTATTAGATGTTTTAAACAGTTTCTAGCGTTCCAGGTGACATCTATTAATTCTTTACTTTTAGAGGACTATGAGTTATTGATAACAAGCCTACTATAAAAGTAAGCAGTCACCTATACTTCTGTGTGTTCTTTTGAACCATCCTCTTAAATTTACCAGTTTTTGCATATTATTAGATGTTTTAAACAGTTTCTGGCATTCAGGTGACATCTATTAATTCTTTACTTTTAGAGGACTATGAGTTATTGATAACAAGCCTACTCTGAAACTAAGCAGTCTCCTATACTTCTGTGATTCTTTTGAACCATCCTCTTAAATTTACCAGTTTAGTATATTATTAGATGTTTTAAACAGTTTCTAGCGTTCCAGGTAACATCTATTAATTCTTTATTCTTAGAGGACTATGAGTTATTGATAACAAGCCTACTCTGAAACTAAGCAGTCTCCTATACTTCTGTGTATTCTTTTGTACCATCCTCTTAAATTTACCATTTTTTATATATTATTAGATGTTTTAAACAGTTTCTAGCGTTCCAAGTGACATCTATTAATTCTTTAATTTTAGAGGACTATGAGTTATTGATAACAAGCCTACTATGAAACTAAGCAGTCACCTATACCTATGTGTATTCTTTTGAATCATCCTCTTAAATTTACCAGTTTTTGTATATTATTAGATGTTTTAAACAGTTTCTAGCGTTCCAAGTAACATCTATTAATTCTTTAATTTTAGAGAACAATGAGTTATTGATAACAAGCCTACTATGAAACTAACCAGTAACCTATACTTCTATGTATTCTTTTGAACCATCCTTTTAAATTTACCATATTTTGTATATTATTAGATGTTTTAAACAATATCTAGCGTTCCAGGTGACATCTATTAATTATTTAATTTTAGAGGACAATGAGTTATTGATAACAAGCCTACTATGAAATTAACCAGTAACCTATACTTCTATGTATTCTTTTGAACCGTCCTCTTAAATTTACCATTTTTTGTATATTATTAGATGTTTTAAACAGTTTCTAGCGTTCCAGGTGACATCTATTAATTCTTTACTTTTAGAGGACTATGAGTTATTGATAACAAGCCTACTCTGATACTAAGCAGTCTCCTATACTTCTGTGTATTCTTTTGAACCATCCTCGAAAAATTTACCAGTTTTTGTATATTATTAGATGTTTTAAACAGTTACTAACGTTCCAGGTGACATCTATTAATTTTTTAATTTTAGAGGACTATGAGTTATTGATAACAAGCCTACTATTAAACTAAGCAGTCACCTATAGTTATGTGTATTCTTTTGAACCATCCTCTTAAATTTACATGTTTTTGTATATTATTAGATGTTTTAAACAGTTTCTAGTGTTCCAGATGACATCTACTAATTCTTTAACTTTAGAGGACTATGAGTTATGGATAACAAGCCTACTATTAAACTAAGCAGTCACCTATACTTATGTATATTCTTTTGAACCATCCTCTTAAATTTATCAGTTTTTGTATATAATTAGATGTTTTAAACAGTTTCTAGCGTTCCAGGTGACATCTATTAATTCTTTAATTTTAGAGGACAATGAGTTATTGATAACAAGCCTACTATGAAACTAACCAGTAACCTATACTTCTATGTATTCTTTCGAACCATCCTCTTAAATTTACCATTTTTTGTATATTATTAGATGTTTTAAACAGTTTCTAGCGTTCCAGGTGACATCTATTAATTCTTTAATTTTAGAGGACAATGAGTTATTGATAACAAGCCTACTATGAAGTTAACCAGTAACCTATACTTCTATTTATTCTTTTGAACCATCATCTTAAATTTACCATTTTTTGTATATAATTAGATGTTTTAAACAGTTTCTAGTGTTCCAGGTGACATTTATTAATTCTTTACTTTTAGAGGCCTATGAGTTATTGCTAACAAGCCTACTCTGATACTAAGCAGTCTCCTACACTTCTGTGTATTCTTTTGAACCATCCTCGAAAAATTTGCCAGTTTTTGTATATTATTAGATGTTTTAAACAGTTACTAACGTTCCAGGTGACATCTATTAATTTTTTAATTTTAGAGGACTATGAGTTATTAATAACAAGCCTACATTGATACTAAGCAGTCTCCTATACTTCTGTGTATTCTTTTGAACCATCCTCGAAAAATTTACAAGTTTTTGTATATTATTAGATGTTTTAAACAGTTACTAACGTTCCAGGTGACATCTATTAATTTTTTAATTTTAGAGGACTATGAGTTATTGATAACTAGCCTACTATTAAACTAAGCAGTCACCTACAGTTATGGGTATTCTTTTGAACCATGCTCTTAAATTTACAAGTTTTTGTATATTATTAGATGTTTTAAACAGTTACTAACGTTCCAGGTGACATCTATTAATTTTTTAATTTTAGAGGACTATGAGTTATTGATAACTAACCTACTATTAAACTAAGCAGTCACCTATACTTCTATGTATTCTTTCGAACCATCCTCTTAAATTTACCATTTTTTGTATATTATTAGATGTTTTAAACAGTTTCTAGCGCTCCAGGTGACATCTATTAATTATTTAATTTTAGAGTTCTATGAGTTATTAATAACAAGCCTACTATGAAACTAAGCAGTGACATATACTTCTTTGTATTCTTTTGAACCATCATCGTCAATTTAACAGTTTTTGTATATTATTAGATGTTTTAAAGAGTTTCTAGCGTTCGAGGTGACATCTATTAATTCTTTACTTTTAGAGGACTATGAGTTATTGATAACAACCCTACTCTGATACTAACCAGTCTCCTATACTTCTGTGTATTCTTTTGAACCATCCTCGAAAAATTTATCAGTTTTTGTATATTATTTGATGTTTTAAACAGTTACTAACGTTCCAGGTGACATCTATTAATTTTTTAATTTAAGAGGACTATGAGTTATTGATAACAAGCCTACTCTGAAACTAAGCAGTCTCCTATACTTCTGTGTATTCTTTTGAACCATCCTCTTAAATGTACCAGTTTAGTATATTATTAGATGTTTTAAACAGTTTCTAGCGTTCCAGGTGACATCTATTTATTCTTTAATATTAGAGTTTTACGAGTTATTAATAACAAGCCTACTATGAAACTAAGCAGTCACATATACTTCTTTGTATTCTTTTGAACCATCCTCGTAAATTTACCAGTTTTTGTATATTATTAGATGTTTTAAACAGTTACTAGCGTTCCAGGTGACATCTATTAATTCTTTCATTTTAGAGGACTATGAGTTATTGATAACAAGCCTACTCTGAAACTAAATAGTCTCCTATACTTCTGTGTATTCTTTTGAACCATCCTCTTAAATTTACCAGTTTTAGTATATTATTAGATGTTTTAAACAGTTTCTAGCGTTCCAGGTGACATCTATTAATTATTTAATTTTAGAGTTCTATGAGTTATTAATAACAAGCCTACTATGAAACTAAGCAGTCACATATACTTCTTTGTATTCTTTTGAACCATCATCGTAAATTTACCAGTTTTTGTATATTATTAGATGTTTCAAACAGTTACTAACGTTCCAGGTGACATCTATTAATTTCTTAATTTTAGAGGACTATGAGTTATTGATAACAAGCCTACTATGAAACTAAGCAGTCACCTAAACTTCTGAGTATTCTTTTGAACCATCCTCTTAAATTTACCAGTTTTAGTATATTATTAGATGTTTTAAACAGTTTCGAGCGTTCCATGTGACATCTATTAATTTTTTAATTTTAGAGGACTATGAGTTATTGATAGCAAGCCTACTATGAAACTAAGCAGTCACCTAAACTTCTGAGTATTCTTTTGAACCATCCTCTTAAATTTACCAGTTTTAGTATATTATTAGATGTTTTAAACAATTTCTAGCGTTCCATGTGACATATATTAATTCTTTAATTTTAGAGGACAATGAGTTATTGATAACAAGCCTACTATGAAATTAACCAGTAACCTATACTTCTATGTATTCTTTTGAACCATCCTCTTAAATTTACCATTTTTTGTATACTATTAGATGTTTTAAACAGTTTCTAGCGTTCCAGGTGACATCTATTAATTCTTTACTTTTAGAGGACTATGAGTTATTGATAACAAGCCTACTCTAATACTAAGCAGTCTCCTATACTTCTATGTATTCTTTTGAACTCTCCTCGAAAAATTTACCAGTTTTTGTATATTATTAGATGTTTTAAACAGTTACTAACGTTCCAGGTGACATCTATTAATTTTTAAATTTTAGAGGACTATGAGTTATTGATAACAAGCCTACTATTAAACTAAGCAGTCACCTCTAGATATGTGTATTCTTTTGAACCATCCTCTTAAATTTACCAGTTTTTGTATATTATTAGATGTTTTAAACAGTTTCTAGTGTTCCAGATGACATCTACTAATTCTTTAACTTTAGAGGACTATGAGTTATGGATAACAAGCCTACTATTAAACTAAGCAGTCACCTATACTTATGTGTATTCCTTTGAACCATCCTCTTAAATTTATCAGTTTTTGTATATAATTAGATGTTTTAAACAGTTTCTAGCGTTCCAAGTGACATCTATTAATTCATTAAGTTTAGAGGACAATGAGTTATTGATAACAAGCCTACTATGAAACTAACCAGTAACCTATACTTCTATGTATTCTTTCGAACCATCCTCTTAAATTTACCATTTTTTGTATATTATTGGATGCTTTAAACAGTTTCTAGCGTTCCAGGTGACATCTATTAATTCTTTAATTTTAGAGGACTATGAGTTATTGATAACAAGCCTACTATGAAACTAAGCAGTCACCTAAACTTCTGTGTATTCTTTTGAACCATCCTCTTAAATTTACCAGTTTTAGTATATTATTAGATGTTTTAAACAGTTTCTAGCGTTCCAGGTGACATCTATTAATTCTTTAACTTTAGAGTTCTACGAGTTATTAATAACAAGCCTACTATGAAACTAAGCAGTCACATATACTTCTTTGTATTCTTTTGAACCATCATCGTAAATTTACCAGTTTTTATTTATTATTAGATGTTTTAAACAGTTACTAGCGTTCCAGGTGACATCTATTAATTCTTTAACTTTAGAGTTCTACGAGTTATTAATAACAAGCCTACTATGAAACTAAGCAGTCACATATACTTCTTTGTATTCTTTTGAACCATCCTCGTAAATTTACCAGTTTGTGTATATTATTAGATGTTTTAAACAGTTACTAGCTTTCCAGGTGACATCTATGTATTCTTTTGAACCATCCTCTTAAATTTACCATTTTTTTTATATATTATTAGATTTTTTAAACAGTTTCTAGCGTTCCAAGTGACATCTATTAATTCTTTAATTTTAGAGGACTATGAGTTATTGATAAAAAGCCTACTATGAAACTAAGCAGTCACCTATACCTATGTGTATTCTTTTGAACCATCCTCTTAAATTTACCAGTTTTTGTATATTATTAGATGTTTTAAACAGTTTCTAGCGTTCCAGGTGACATCTATTAATTATTTAATTTTAGAGGACAATGAGTTATTGATAACAAGCCTACTTTGAAACTAACCAGTAACCTATACTTCTATGTATTCTTTTGAACCATCCTCTTAAATTTACCATTTTTTTGTATATTATTAGATGTTTTAAACAGTTTCTAGCGTTCCAGGTGACATCTATTAATTCTTTAATTTTAGAGGACTATGAGTTATTGATAGCAAGCCTACTATGAAACTAAGCAGTCACATATACTTCTGTGTATTCTTCTGAACCATCCTCGTAAATTTACCATTTTTTGTATATTATTAGATGTTTTAAACAGTTTCTAGCGTTCCAGGTGACATCTATTAATTCTTTAATTTTAAAGGACTATGAGTTATTGATAACAAGCCTTCTATGAAACTAAGCAGTCACCTATACCTATGTATATTCTTCTGAACCATCCTCGTAAATTTACCATTTTTTGTATATTATTGGATGTTTTAAACAGTTTCTAGCGTTCCAGGTGACATCTATTAATTCTTTACTTTTAGAGGACTATGAGTTATTGATAACAAGCCTACTATGAATGTAAGAAGTCACCTATACTTCTGTGTATTCTTTTGAACCATCCTCTATAATTTACCAGTTTTTGTATATTATTAGATGTTTTAAACAGTTTCTAGCATTCCAGGTGACATCTATTAATTCTTTACTTTTAGAGGACTATGAGTTATTGATACCAAGCCTACTATGAAACTAAGCAGTCACCTATACCTATGTATATTCTTTTGAACCATCCTCTTAAATTTACCAGTTTTTGTATTTTATTAGATGTTTTAAACAGTATCTAGCGTTCCAGGTGACATCTATTAATTATTTAATTTTGGAGGACAATGAGTTATTGATAACAAGCCTACTTTGAAACTAACTAGTAACCTATACTTCTATGTATTCTTTTGAACCATCCTCTTAAATTTACCATTTTTTGTATATTATTAGATGTTTTAAACAGTTTCTAGCGTTCCAGGTGACATCTATTAATTCTTTAATTTTAGAGGACTATGAGTTATTGATAACAAGCCTACTATGAAACTAAGCAGTCACCTAAACTTCTGTGTATTCTTTTGAACCATCCTCTTAAATTTACCAGTTTCAGTATATTATTAGATGTTTTAAACAGTTTCTAGCGTTCCAGGTGACATCTATTAATTCTTTAACTTTAGAGTTCTACGAGTTATTAATAACAAGCCTACTATGAAACTAAGCAGTCACATATACTTCTTTGTATTCTTTTGAACCATCATCGTAAATTTACCAGTTTTTATATATTATTAGATGTTTTAAACAGTTACTAGCGTTCCAGGTGATATCTATTAATTCTTTAATTTTAGAGGACTCTGAGTTATTGATAACTAGCCTACTATGAAACTAAGCAGTCACATATACTTCTGTGTATTCTTCTGAACCATCCTCGTAAATTTACCAGTTTTTGTATATTATTAGATGTATTAAACTGTTTCTAGCGTTCCAGGTGACATATATTAATTCTTTACTTTTAGAGGACTATGAGTTATTGATAACAAGCCTACTCTGAAACTAAGCAGTCTCCTATACTTCTGTGTATTCTTTTGAACCATCTTCTTAAATTTACCGGTTTATTATATTATTAGATGTTTTAAACAGTTTCTAGTGTTCCAGGTGACATCTATTAATTCTTTAATTTTAGAGGACTATGAGTTATCGATAACAAGCGTACTATGAAAGTAAGCAGTCACCTATACTTCAGTGTATTCTTTTGTACCATCCTCTTAAATTTACCAGTTTTTGTATATTATTATATGTTTTAAACAGTTTCTAACGTTCCAGGTGACATCTATTAATTATTTAATTTTAGAGGACAATGAGTTATTGATAACAAGCCTACTATGAAATTAACCAGTAACCTATACTTCTATGTATTATTTTGGACCATCCTCTTAAATTTACCATTTTTTCGTATATTATTAGATGTTTTAAACAGTTTCTAGCATTCCAGGTGACATCTACTAATTCTTTAATTTTAGAGGACTATGAGTTATTGATAGCAAGCATAGTATGAAACTAAGCAGTCACCTATACTTCTGTGTATTCTTTTGAACCATCCTCGTAAATTTACTAGTTTTTGTATATTATTAGATGTTTTAAACACTTATTGGTGTTCCCGGTGACATCTACTAATTCTTTAATTTTAGAGGACTATGAGTTATTGATAACAAGCCTACTATTAAACTAAGCAGTCACCTATACTTATGTGTATTCTTTTGAACCATCCTTTTAAATTTACCAGTTTTTGTATATTATTAGATGTTTTAAACAGTTTCTAGTGTTCCATGTGACATCTACTAATTCTTTAATTTTAGAGGACTATGAGTTATGGATAACAAACCTATTATTGAACTAAGCAGTCACCTATACTTATGTGTATTCTTTTGAACCATCCTTTTAAATTTACCAGTTTGTTTATATTATTAAATGTTTTAAACAGTTTCAAGCGTTCCAGGTGACATCTATTAATTCTTTAATTTTAGAGGACAATGAGTTATTGATAACAAGCCTACTATGAAACTAACCAGTAACCTATACTTCTATGTATTCTTTCGAACCATCTTCTTAAATTTACCATTTTTTGTATATTATTAGATGTTTTAAACAGTTTCTAGCATTCCAGGTGACATCTATTAATTCTTTAATTTTAGAGGACTATGAGTTATTGATAGCAAGCCTACTATGAAACTAAGCAGTCACCTAAACGTCTGTGTAATCTTTTTAACCATCCTCTTAAATTTACCAGTTTTAGTATATTATTAGATGTTTTAAACAGTTTCTAGTGTTCCAGGTGACATCTATTAATTCTTTAACTTTAGAGTTTTACGAGTTATTAATAACAAGCCTACTATGAAACTAAGCAGTCACATATACTTCTTTGTATTCTTTTGAACCATCATCGTAAATTTACCATTTTTTGTATATTATTAGATGTTTTAAACAGTTACTAACGTTCCAGGTGACATCTATTAATTTTTTAATTTTAGAGGACTATGAGTTATTGATAACAAGCCTACTATGAAACTAAGCAGTCACCTAAACTTCTGAATATTCTTTTGAACCATCCTCTTAAATTTACCAGTTTTAGTATATTATTAGATGTTTTAAACAGTTTCTAGCGTTCCATGTGACATCTATTAATTCTTTAATTTTAGAGGACAATGAGTTATTGATAACAAGCCTACTATGAAATTAACCAGTAACCTATACTTCTATGTATTCTTTTGAACCATCCTCTTAAATTTACCATTTTTTGTATATTATTAGATGTTTTAAACAGTTTCTAGCGTTCCAGGTGACATATATTAATTCTTTACTTTTAGAGGACTATGAGTTATTGATAACAAGCCTACTCTGATACTAAGCAGTCTCCTATACTTCTGTGTATTCTTTTGAACCATCCTCGAAAAATTTACCAGTTTTTGTATATTATTAGATGTTTTAAACAGTTACTAACGTTCCAGGTGACATCTATTAATTTTTTAATTTTAGAGGACTATGAGTTATTGATAACAAGCCTACTATTAAACTAAGCAGTCACCTATAGTTATGTGTATTCTTTTGAACCATCCTCTTAAATTTACATGTTTTTGTATATTATTAGATGTTTTAAACAGTTTCTAGTGTTCCAGATGACATCTACTAATTCTTTAACTTTAGAGGACTATGAGTTATGGATAACAAGCCTACTATTAAACTAAGCAGTCACCTATACTTATGTATATTCTTTTGAACCATCCTCTTAAATTTATCAGTTTTTGTATATAATTAGATGTTTTAAACAGTTTCTAGCGTTCCAGGTGACATCTATTAATTCTTTAATTTTAGAGGACAATGAGTTATTGATAACAAGCCTACTATGAAACTAACCAGTAACCTATACTTCTATGTATTCTTTCGAACCATCCTCTTAAATTTACCATTTTTTGTATATTATTAGATGTTTTAAACAGTTTCTAGCGTTCCAGGTGACATCTATTAATTCTTTAATTTTAGAGGACAATGAGTTATTGATAACAAGCCTACTATGAAGTTAACCAGTAACCTATACTTCTATTTATTCTTTTGAACCATCATCTTAAATTTACCATTTTTTGTATATAATTAGATGTTTTAAACAGTTTCTAGTGTTCCAGGTGACATTTATTAATTCTTTACTTTTAGAGGCCTATGAGTTATTGCTAACAAGCCTACTCTGATACTAAGCAGTCTCCTACACTTCTGTGTATTCTTTTGAACCATCCTCGAAAAATTTGCCAGTTTTTGTATATTATTAGATGTTTTAAACAGTTACTAACGTTCCAGGTGACATCTATTAATTTTTTAATTTTAGAGGACTATGAGTTATTAATAACAAGCCTACATTGATACTAAGCAGTCTCCTATACTTCTGTGTATTCTTTTGAACCATCCTCGAAAAATTTACAAGTTTTTGTATATTATTAGATGTTTTAAACAGTTACTAACGTTCCAGGTGACATCTATTAATTTTTTAATTTTAGAGGACTATGAGTTATTGATAACTAGCCTACTATTAAACTAAGCAGTCACCTACAGTTATGGGTATTCTTTTGAACCATGCTCTTAAATTTACAAGTTTTTGTATATTATTAGATGTTTTAAACAGTTACTAACGTTCCAGGTGACATCTATTAATTTTTTAATTTTAGAGGACTATGAGTTATTGATAACTAACCTACTATTAAACTAAGCAGTCACCTATACTTCTATGTATTCTTTCGAACCATCCTCTTAAATTTACCATTTTTTGTATATTATTAGATGTTTTAAACAGTTTCTAGCGCTCCAGGTGACATCTATTAATTATTTAATTTTAGAGTTCTATGAGTTATTAATAACAAGCCTACTATGAAACTAAGCAGTGACATATACTTCTTTGTATTCTTTTGAACCATCATCGTCAATTTAACAGTTTTTGTATATTATTAGATGTTTTAAAGAGTTTCTAGCGTTCGAGGTGACATCTATTAATTCTTTACTTTTAGAGGACTATGAGTTATTGATAACAACCCTACTCTGATACTAACCAGTCTCCTATACTTCTGTGTATTCTTTTGAACCATCCTCGAAAAATTTATCAGTTTTTGTATATTATTTGATGTTTTAAACAGTTACTAACGTTCCAGGTGACATCTATTAATTTTTTAATTTAAGAGGACTATGAGTTATTGATAACAAGCCTACTCTGAAACTAAGCAGTCTCCTATACTTCTGTGTATTCTTTTGAACCATCCTCTTAAATGTACCAGTTTAGTATATTATTAGATGTTTTAAACAGTTTCTAGCGTTCCAGGTGACATCTATTTATTCTTTAATATTAGAGTTTTACGAGTTATTAATAACAAGCCTACTATGAAACTAAGCAGTCACATATACTTCTTTGTATTCTTTTGAATCATCCTCGTAAATTTACCAGTTTTTGTATATTATTAGATGTTTTAAACAGTTACTAGCGTTCCAGGTGACATCTATTAATTCTTTCATTTTAGAGGACTATGAGTTATTGATAACAAGCCTACTCTGAAACTAAACAGTCTCCTATACTTCTGTGTATTCTTTTGAACCATCCTCTTAAATTTACCAGTTTTAGTATATTATTAGATGTTTTAAACAGTTTCTAGCGTTCCAGGTGACATCTATTAATTATTTAATTTTAGAGTTCTATGAGTTATTAATAACAAGCCTACTATGAAACTAAGCAGTCACATATACTTCTTTGTATTCTTTTGAACCATCATCGTAAATTTACCAGTTTTTGTATATTATTAGATGTTTTAAACAGTTACTAACGTTCCAGGTGACATCTATTAATTTTTTAATTTTAGAGGACTATGAGTTATTGATAACAAGCCTACTATGAAACTAAGCAGTCACCTAAACTTCTGAGTATTCTTTTGAACCATCCTCTTAAATTTACCAGTTTTAGTATATTATTAGATGTTTTAAACAGTTTCGAGCGTTCCATGTGACATCTATTAATTCTTTAATTTTAGAGGACAATGAGTTATTGATAACAAGCCTACTATGAAATTAACCAGTAACCTATACTTCTATGTATTCTTTTGAACCATCCTCTTAAATTTACCATTTTTTGTATATTATTAGATGTTTTAAACAGTTTCTAGCGTTCCAGGTGACATCTACTAATTCTTTACTTTTAGAGGACTATGAGTTATTGATAACAAGCCTACTCTGATACTAAGCAGTCTCCTATACTTCTGTGTATTCTTTTGAACCATCCTCGAAAAATTTACCAGTTTTTGTATATTATTAGATGTTTTAAACAGTTACTAACGTTCCAGGTGACATCTATTAATTTTTTAATTTTAGAGGACTATGAGTTATTGATAACAAGCCTACTATTAAACTAAGCAGTCACCTATAGTTATGTGTATTCTTTTGAACCATCCTCTTAAATTTACCAGTTTTTGTATATTATTAGATGTTTCAAACAGTTTCTAGTGTTCCAGATGACATCTACTAATTCTTTAAATTTAGAGGACTATGAGTTATGGATAACAAGCCTACTATTAAACTAAGCAGTCACCTATACTTATGTATATTCTTTTGAACCATCCTCTTAAATTTATCAGTTTTTGTATATAATTAGATGTTTTAAACAGTTTCTAGCGTTCCAGGTGACATCTATTAATTCTTTAATTTTAGAGGACAATGAGTTATTGATAACAAGCCTACTATGAAACTAACCAGTAACCTATACTTCTATGTATTCTTTCGAACCATCCTCTTTAATTTACCATTTTTTGTATATTATTAGATGTTTTAAACAGTTTCTAGCGTTCCAGGTGACATCTATTAATTCTTTAATTTTAGAGGACTATGAGTTATTGATAGCAAGCCTACTATGAAACTAAGCAGTCACCTAAACTTCTGTGTATTCTTTTGAACCATCCTCTTAAATTTACCAGTTTTAGTATATTATTAGATGTTTTAAACAGTTTCTAGCGTTCCAGGTGACATCTATTAATTCTTTAACTTTAGAGTTCTACGAGTTATTAATAACAAGCCTACTATGAAACTAAGCAGTCACATATACTTCTTTGTATTCTTTTGAACCATCATCGTAAATTTACCAGTTTTTATATATTATTAGATGTTTTAAACAGTTACTAGCGTTCCAGGTGATATCTATTAATTCTTTAATTTTAGAGGACTCTGAGTTATTGATAACTAGCCTACTATGAAACTAAGCAGTCACATATACTTCTGTGTATTCTTCTGAACCATCCTCGTAAATTTACCAGTTTTTGTATATTATTAGATGTATTAAACTGTTTCTAGCGTTCCAGGTGACATATATTAATTCTTTACTTTTAGAGGACTATGAGTTATTGATAACAAGCCTACTCTGAAACTAAGCAGTCTCCTATACTTCTGTGTATTCTTTTGAACCATCTTCTTAAATTTACCGGTTTATTATATTATTAGATGTTTTAAACAGTTTCTAGTGTTCCAGGTGACATCTATTAATTCTTTAATTTTAGAGGACTATGAGTTATCGATAACAAGCGTACTATGAAAGTAAGCAGTCACCTATACTTCAGTGTATTCTTTTGTACCATCCTCTTAAATTTACCAGTTTTTGTATATTATTATATGTTTTAAACAGTTTCTAACGTTCCAGGTGACATCTATTAATTATTTAATTTTAGAGGACAATGAGTTATTGATAACAAGCCTACTATGAAATTAACCAGTAACCTATACTTCTATGTATTATTTTGGACCATCCTCTTAAATTTACCATTTTTTCGTATATTATTAGATGTTTTAAACAGTTTCTAGCATTCCAGGTGACATCTACTAATTCTTTAATTTTAGAGGACTATGAGTTATTGATAGCAAGCATAGTATGAAACTAAGCAGTCACCTATACTTCTGTGTATTCTTTTGAACCATCCTCGTAAATTTACTAGTTTTTGTATATTATTAGATGTTTTAAACACTTATTGGTGTTCCCGGTGACATCTACTAATTCTTTAATTTTAGAGGACTATGAGTTATTGATAACAAGCCTACTATTAAACTAAGCAGTCACCTATACTTATGTGTATTCTTTTGAACCATCCTTTTAAATTTACTAGTTTTTGTATATTATTAGATGTTTTAAACAGTTTCTAGTGTTCCAGGTGACATCTACTAATTCTTTAATTTTAGAGGACTATGAGTTATGGATAACAAACCTATTATTGAACTAAGCAGTCACCTATACTTATGTGTATTCTTTTGAACCATCCTTTTAAATTTACCAGTTTTTTTATATTATTAAATGTTTTAAACAGTTTCTAGCGTTCCAGGTGACATCTATTAATTCTTTAATTTTAGAGGACAATGAGTTATTGATAACAAGCCTACTATGAAACTAACCAGTAACCTATACTTCTATGTATTCTTTCGAACCATCCTCTTAAATTTACCATTTTTTGTATATTATTAGATGTTTTAAACAGTTTCTAGCATTCCAGGTGACATCTATTAATTCTTTAATTTTAGAGGACTATGAGTTATTGATAGAAAGCCTACTATGAAACTAAGGACTCTCCTAAACGTCTGTGTAATCTTTTTAACCATCCTCTTAAATTTACCAGTATTAGTATATTATTAGATGTCTTAAACAGTTTCTAGTGTTCCAGGTGACATCTATTAATTCTTTAACTTTAGAGTTCTACGAGTTATTAATAACAAGCCTACTATGAAACTAAGCAGTCACATATACTTCTTTGTATTCTTTTGACCCATCATCGTAAATTTACCATTTTTTGTATATTATTAGATGTTTTAAACAGTTACTAACGTTCCAGGTGACATCTATTAATTTTTTAATTTTAGAGGACTATGAGTTATTGATAACAAGCCTACTATGAAACTAAGCAGTCACCTATACTTCTATGTATTCTTTTGAACCATCCTCTTAAATTTACCATTTTTTGTATATTATTAGATGTTTTAAACAGTTTCTAGCGTTCCAGGTGACATCTATTAATTCTTTACTTTTAGAGGACTATGAGTTATTGATAACAAGCCTACTATGAAATTAACCAGTAACCTATACTTCTATGTATTCTTTTGAACCATCCTCTTAAATTTACCATTTTTTGTATATTATTAGATGTTTTAAACAGTTTCTAGCGTTCCAGGTGACATCTATTAATTCTTTACTTTTAGAGGACTATGAGTTATTGATAACAAGCCTACTCTGATACTAAGCAGTCTCCTATACTTCTGTGTATTCTTTTGAACCATCCTCGAAAAATTTACCAGTTTTTGTATATTATTAGATGTTTTAAACAGTTACTAACGTTCCAGGTGACATCTATTATTTTTTAATTTTAGAGGACTCTGAGTTATTGATAACAAGCCTACTATTAAACTAAGCAGTTACCTATAGTTATGTGTATTCTTTTGAACCATCCTCTTAAATTTACCAGTTTTTGTATATTATTAGATGTTTTAAACAGTTTCTAGTGTTCCAGATGACATCTACTAATTCTTTAACTTTAGAGGACTATGAGTTATGGATAACAAGCCTACTATTAAACTAAGCAGTCACCTATACTTATGTATATTCTTTTGAACCATCCACTTAAATTTATCAGTTTTTGTATATAATTAGATGTTTTAAACAGTTTCTAGCGTTCCAGGTGACATCTATTAATTCTTTAATTTTAGAGGACAATGAGTTATTGATAACAAGCCTACTATGAAACTAACCAGTAACCTATACTTCTATGTATTCTTTCGAACCATCCTCTTAAATTTACCATTTTTTGTAAATTATTAGATGTTTTAAACAGTTTCTAGCGTTCCAGGTGACATCTATTAATTCTTTAATTTTAGAGGACTATGAGTTATTGATAGCAAGCCTACTATGAAACTAAGCAGTCACCTAAACTTCTGTGTATTCTTTTGAACCATCCTCTTAAATTTACCAGTTTTAGTATATTATTAGATGTTTTAAACAGTTTTTAGCGTTCCAGGTGACATCTATTAATTCTTTAACTTTAGAGTTCTACGAGTTATTAATAACAAGCCTACTACGAAACTAAGCAGTCACATATACTTCTTTGTATTCTTTTGAACCATCATCGTAAATTTACCAGTTTTTATATATTATTAGATGTTTTAAACAGTTACTAGCGTTTCAGGTGATATCGATTAATTCTTTAATTTTAGAGGACTGTGAGTTATTGATAACTAGCCTACTATGAAACTAAGCAGTCACATATACTTCTGTGTATTCTTCGTAACCATCCTCGTAAATTTACCAGTTTTTGTATATTATTAGATGTTTTAAACAGTTTCTAGCGTTCCAGGTGACATATATTAATTCTTTACTTTTAGAGGACTATGAGTTATTGATAACAATCCTACTCTGAAACTAAGCAGTCTCCTATACTTCTGTGTATTCTTTTGAACCATCCTCTTAAATTAACCACTTTATTATATTATTAGATGTTTTAAACAGTTTCTAGTGTTCCAGGTGACATCTATTAATTCTTTAATTTTAGAGGACTATGAGTTATTGATAACAAGCGTACTATGAAAGTAAGCAGTCACCTATACTTCAGTGTATTCTTTTGTACCATCCTCTTAAATTTACCAGTTTTTGTATATTATTAGATGTTTTAAACAGTTTCTAGCGTTCCAGGTGACATCTATTAATTATTTAATTTTAGAGGACAATGAGTTATTGATAACAAGCCTACTATGAAATTAACCAGTAACCTATACTTCGATGTATTCTTTTGAACCATCCTCTTAAATTTACAATTTTTTTGTATATTATTAGATGTTTTAAACAGTTTCTAAAATTCCAGCTGACATCTATTAATTCTTTAATTTTAGAGGACTATGAGTTATTGATAGCAAGCATACTATGAAACTAAGCAGTCACCTATACTTCTGTGTATTCTTTTTAACCATCCTCTTAAATTTACCAGTTTTTTTATATTATTAAATGTTTTAAACAGTTTCTAGTGTTCCAGGTGACATCTATTAATTCTTTAATTTTAGAGGACAATGAGTTATTGATAACAAGCCTAATATGAAACTAACCAGTAACCCATACTTCTATGTATTCTTTCGAACCATCCTCTTAAATTTACCATTTTTTGTATATTATTAGATGCTTTAAACAGTTTCTAGCGTTCCAGGTGACATATATTAATTCTTTAATTTTAGAGGACTATGAGTTATTTATAGCAAGCCTACTATGAAACTAAGCAGTCACCTAAACTTCTGTGTATTCTTTTTAACCATCCTCTTAAATTTACCAGTTTTAGTATATTATTAGATGTTTTAAACAGTTTCTAGCGTTCCAGGTGACATCTATTAATTCTTTAACTTTAGAGTTCTACGAGTTATTAATAACAAGCCTACTATGAAACTAAGCAGTCACATATACTTCTTTGTCTTCTTTTGAACCATCATCGTAAATTTACCAGTTTTTGTATATTATTAGATGTTTTAAACAGTTACTAGCGTTTCAGGTGATATCTATTAATTCTTTAATTTTAGAGGACAATGAGTTATTGATAACAAGCCTAATATGAAACTAACCAGTAACCCATACTTCTATGTATTCTTTCGAACCATCCTCTTAAATTTACCATTTTTTGTATATTATTAGATGCTTTAAACAGTTTCTAGCGTTCCAGGTGACATATATTAATTCTTTAATTTTAGAGGACTATGAGTTATTTATAGCAAGCCTACTATGAAACTAAGCAGTCACCTAAACTTCCGTGTATTCTTTTTAACCATCCTCTTAAATTTACCAGTTTTAGTATATTATTAGATGTTTTAAACAGTTTCTAGCGTTCCAGGTGACATCTATTAATTCTTTAACTTTAGAGTTCTACGAGTTATTAATAACAAGCCTACTATGAAACTAAGCAGTCACATATACTTCTTTGTCTTCTTTTGAACCATCATCGTAAATTTACCAGTTTTTGTATATTATTAGATGTTTTAAACAGTTACTAGCGTTCCAGGTGACATCTATTAAATCTTTAATTTTAAAGGACTATGAGTTATTGATAACAAGCCTACTATTAAACTAAGCAGTCACCTATACTTATGTGTATTCTTTTGAACCATCCTTTTAAATTTACCAGTTTTTGTATATTATTAGATGTTTTAAACAGTTTCTAGTGTTCCAGGTGACATCTACTAATTCTTTAATTTTAGAGGACTATGAGTTATGGATAACAAACCTATTATTGAACTAAGCAGTCACCTATACTTATGTGTATTCTTTTGAACCATCCTTTTAAATTTACCAGTTTTTTTATATTATTAAATGTTTTAAACAGTTTCTAGCGTTCCAGGTGACATCTATTAATTCTTTAATTTTAGAGGACAATGAGTTATTGATAACAAGCCTACTATGAAACTAACCAGTAACCTATACTTCTATGTATTCTTTCGAACCATCCTCTTAAATTTACCATTTTTTGTATATTATTAGATGTTTTAAACAGTTTCTAGCATTCCAGGTGACATCTATTAATTCTTTAATTTTAGAGGACTATGAGTTATTGATAGCAAGCCTACTATGAAACTAAGCAGTCACCTATACTTCTATGTATTCTTTTGAACCATCCTCTTAAATTTACCATTTTTTGTATATTATTAGATGTTTTAAACAGTTTCTAGCGTTCCAGGTGACATCTACTAATTCTTTACTTTTAGAGGACTATGAGTTATTGATAACAAGCCTACTCTGATACTAAGCAGTCTCCTATACTTCTGTGTATTCTTTTGAACCATCCTCGAAAAATTTACCAGTTTTTGTATATTATTAGATGTTTTAAACAGTTACTAACGTTCCAGGTGACATCTATTAATTTTTTAATTTTAGAGGACTATGAGTTATTGATAACAAGCCTACTATTAAACTAAGCAGTCACCTATACTTATGTATATTCTTTTGAACCATCCTCTTAAATTTATCAGTTTTTGTATATAATTAGATGTTTTAAACAGTTTCTAGCGTTCCAGGTGACATCTATTAATTCTTTAATTTTAGAGGACAATGAGTTATTGATAACAAGCCTACTATGAAACTAACCAGTAACCTATACTTCTATGTATTCTTTCGAACCATCCTCTTTAATTTACCATTTTTTGTATATTATTAGATGTTTTAAACAGTTTCTAGCGTTCCAGGTGACATCTATTAATTCTTTAATTTTAGAGGACTATGAGTTATTGATAGCAAGCCTACTATGAAACTAAGCAGTCACCTAAACTTCTGTGTATTCTTTTGAACCATCCTCTTAAATTTACCAGTTTTAGTATATTATTAGATGTTTTAAACAGTTTCTAGCGTTCCAGGTGACATCTATTAATTCTTTAATTTTAAAGGACTATGAGTTATTGATAACAAGCCTACTATTAAACTAAGCAGTCACCTATACTTATGTATATTCTTTTGAACCATCCTCTTAAATTTATCAGTTTTTGTATATAATTAGATGTTTTAAACAGTTTCTAGCGTTCCAGGTGACATCTATTAATTCTTTAATTTTAGAGGACAATGAGTTATTGATAACAAGCCTACTATGAAACTAAGCAGTCACATATACTTCTTTGTATTCTTTTGAACCATCATCGTAAATTTACCAGTTTTTGTATATTATTAGATGTTTTAAACAGTTACTAGCGTTCCAGGTGACATCTATTAAATCTTTAATTTTAGAGGACTATGAGTTATTGATAACAAGCCTACTCTTAAACTGAGCAGTCTCCTATACTTCTGTGTATTCTTTTGAACCATCCTCTTAAATTTACCAGTTTTAGTATATTATTAGATGTTTTAAACAGTTTCTAGCGTTCCAGGTGACATCTATTCATTATTTAATTTTAGAGTTCTATGAGTTATTAATAACAAGCCTACTATGAAACTAAGCAGTCACATATACTTCTTTGTATTCTTTTGAACCATCATCGTAAATTTACCAGTTTTTGTATATTATTAGATGTTTTAAACAGTTACTAACGTTCCAGGTGACATCTATTAATTTTTTAATTTTAGAGGACTATGAGTTATTGATAACAAGCCTACTATGAAACTAAGCAGTCACCTAAACTTCTGAGTATTCTTTTGAACCATCCTCTTAAATTTACCAGTTTTTTTATATAATTAAATGTTTTAAACAGTTTCTAGCGTTCCAGGTGACATCTATTAATTATTTAATTTTAGAGGACAATGAGTTATTGATAACAAGCCTACTATGAAATTAACCAGTAACCTATACTTCTATGTATTCTTTTGAACCATCCTCTTAAATGTACCATTTTTTGTATATTATTAGATGTTTTAAACAGTTTCTAGCATTCCAGGTGACATCTATTAATTCTTTAATTTTAGAGGACTATGAGTTATTGATAGCAAGCATACTATGAAACTAAGCAGTCACCTATACTTCTGTGTATTCTTTTGAACCATCCTCATAAATTTACTAGTTTTTGTATATTATTAGATGTTTTAAACACTTATTAGTGTTCCCGGTGACATCTACTAATTCTTTAATTTTAGAGGACTATGAGTTATTGATAACAAGCCTACTATTAAACTAAGCAGTCACCTATACTTCTGTTTATTCTTTTGAACCATCCTATTAAATTTACCAGTTTAGTATATTATTAGATGTTTAAACAGTTTCTAGCGTTCCAGGTGACATCTATTTATTCTTTAATTTTAGAGGACAATGAGTTATTGATAACAAGCCTACTATGAAACTAACCAGTAACCTATACTTCTATGTATTCTTTCGAACCATCCTCTTTAATTTACCATTTTTTGTATATTATTAGATGTTTTAAACAGTTTCTAGCGTTCCAGGTGACATCTATTAATTCTTTAATTTTAGAGGACTATGAGTTATTGATAGCAAGCCTACTATGAAACTAAGCAGTCACCTAAACTTCTGTGTATTCTTTTGAACCATCCTCTTAAATTTACCAGTTTTAGTATATTATTAGATGTTTTAAACAGTTTCTAGCGTTCCAGGTGACATCTATTAATTTTTTAATTTTAGAGGACTATGAGTTATTGATAACAAGCCTACTATGAAATTAACCAGTAACCTATACTTCTATGTATTCTTTTGAACCATCCTCTTAAATTTACCAGTTTTAGTATATTATTAGATGTTTTAAACAGTTTCTAGCGTTCCATGTGACATCTATTAATTCTTTATTTTAGAGGACAATGAGTTATTGATAACAAGCCTACTATGAAACTAACCAGTAACCTATACTTCTATGTATTCTTTTGAACCATCCTTTTAAATTTACCATTTTTTGTATATTATTAGATGTTTTAAACAGTTTCTAGGGTTCCAGGTGACATCTACTAATTCTTTACTTTTAGAGGACTATGAGTTATTGATAACAAGCCTACTCTGATACTAAGCAGTCTCCTATACTTCTGTGTATTCTTTTGAACCATCCTCGAAAAATTTACCAGTTTTTGTATATTATTAGATGTTTTAAACAGTTACTAACGTTCCAGGTGACATCTATTAATTTTTTAATTTTAGAGGACTATGAGTTATTGATAACAAGCCTACTATTAAACTAAGCAGTCACCTATAGTTATGTGTATTCTTTTGAACCATCCTCTTAAATTTACCAGTTTTTGTATATTATTAGATGTTTCAAACAGTTTCTAGTGTTCCAGATGACATCTACTAATTCTTTAACTTTAGAGGACTATGAGTTATGGATAACAAGCCTACTATTAAACTAAGCAGTCACCTATACCTATGTATATTCTTTTGAACCATCCTCTTAAATTTATCAGTTTTTGTATATAATTAGATGTTTTAAACAGTTTCTAGCGTTCCAGGTGACATCTATTAATTCTTTAATTTTAGAGGACAATGAGTTATTGATAACAAACCTACTATGAAACTAAGCAGTCACATATACTTCTTTGTATTCTTTTGAACCATCATCGTAAATTTACCAGTTTTTGTATATTATTAGATGTTTTAAACAGTTACTAGCGTTCCAGGTGACATCTATTAAATCTTTAATTTTAAAGGACTATGAGATTGATAACAAGCCTACTATGAAACTAAGCAGTCACCTATACTTCTGTGTATTCTTATGAACCATCCTCGTAAATTTACCAGTTTTTGTATATTATTAGATGTTTTAAACAGTTTCTAGCGTTCCAGGTGACATCTATTAATTCTTTAATTTTAGAGGACTATGAGTTATTGATAACAAGCGTGCTATGAAAGTAAGCAGTCACCTATACTTCAGTGTATTCTTTTGAACCATCCTCTTAAATTTACCAGTTTTTGTATATTATTAGATGTTTTTAACAGTTTCTAGCATTCCAGGTGACATCTATTAATTCTTTACTTTTAGAGGACTATGGATTATTGATAACAAGCCTACTCTGAAACTAAGCAGTCTCCTATACTTTTGTTTATTGTTTTGAACCATCCTCTTAAATTTACCAGTTTAGTATATTATTAGATGTTTTAAACAGTTTCTAGTGTTCCAGGTGACATCTATTAATTCTTTAATTTCAGAGGACTATGAGTTATTCATAACAAGCCTACTATCAAAGTAAGCAGTCACCTATACTTCCGTGTATTCTTTTGAACCATCCTCTTAAATTTACCAGTTTTAGTATATTATTAGATGTTTTAAACAGTTTCTAGCGTTCTAGGTGACATCTATTAATTATTTAATTTTAGAGTTCTATGAGTTATTAATAACAAGCCTACTATGAAACTAAGCAGTCACATATACTTCTTTGTATTCTTTTGAACCATCATCGTAAATTTACCAATTTTTGTATATTATTAGATGTTTTAAACATTTACTAACGTTCCAGGTGACATCTATTAATTTTTTAATTTTTGAGGACTATGAGTTATTGATAACAACCCTACTATGAAATTAACCAGTAACCTATACTTCTATGTATTCTTTTGAACCATCCTCTTAAATTTACCATTTTTTTGTATATTATTAGATGTTTTAAACAGTTTCTAGCATTCCAGGTGACATCTATTAATTATTTAATTTTAGAGGACTATGAGTTATTGATAGCAAGCCTATTATTGAACTAAGCAGTCACCTATACTTATGTGTATTCTTTTGAACCATCCTCTTAAATTTACCAGTTTTTTTATATTATTAAATGTTTTAAACAGTTTCTAGCGTTTCAGGTGACATCTATTAATTATTTAATTTTAGAGGACAATGAGTTATTGATAACAAGCCTACTATGAAATTAACCAGTAACCTATACTTCTATGTATTCTTTTGAACCATCCTCTTAAATTTACCATTTTTTGTATATTATTAGATGTTTTAAATAGTTTCTAGTGTTCCAGGTGACATCTATTAATTCTTTACTTTTAGAGGACTATGAGTTATTGATAACAAGCCTACTCTGATACTAAGCAGTCTCCTATACTTCTGTGTATTCTTTTGAACCATCCTCGAAAAATTTACCAGTTTTTGTATATTATTAGATGTTTTAAACAGTTACTAACGTTCCAGGTGACATCTATTAATTTTTTAATTTTAGAGGACTATGAGTTATTGATAGCAAGCCTACTATGAAACTAAGCAGTCACCTAAACTTCTGAGTATTCTTTTGAACCATCCTCTTAAATTTACCAGTTTTAGTATATTATTAGATGTTTTAAACAGTTTCTAGCGTTCCATGTGACATCTATTAATTCTTTAATTTTAGAGGACAATGAGTTATTGATAACAAGCCTACTATGAAATTAACCAGTAACCTATACTTCTATGTATTCTTTTGAACCATCCTCTTAAATTTACCATTTTTTGTATATTATTAGATGTTTTAAACAGTTTCTAGCGTTCCAGGTGACATCTACTAATTCTTTACTTTTAGAGGACTATGAGTTATTGATAACAAGCCTACTCTGATACTAAGCAGTCTCCTATACTTCTGTGTATTCTTTTGAACCATCCTCGAAAAATTTACCAGTTTTTGTATATTATTAGATGTTTTAAACAGTTACTAACGTTCCAGGTGACATCTATTAATTTTTTAATTTTAGAGGACTATGAGTTATGGATAACAAGCCTACTATTAAACTAAGCAGTCACCTATACTTATGTGTATTCTTTTGAACCATCCTCTTAAATTCATCAGTTTTTGTATATAATTAGATGTTTTAAACAGTTTCTAGCGTTGCAGGTGACATATATTAATTCTTTAATTTTAGAGGACAATGAGTTATTGATAACAAGCCTACTATGAAACTAACCAGTAACCTATACTTCTATGTATTCTTTCGAACCATCCTATTAAATTTACCATTTTTTGTATATTATTAGATGTTTTAAACAGTTTCTAGCGTTCCAGGTGACATCTATTAATTCTTTAATTTTAGAGGACTATGAGTTATTGATAACAAGCCTACTCTGATACTAAGCAGTCTCCTATACTTCTGTGTATTCTTTTGAACCATCCTCGAAAAATTTACCAGTTTTTGTATATTATTAGATGTTTTAAACAGTTACTAACGTTCCAGGTGACATCTATTAATTTTTTAATTTTAGAGGCCTATGAGTTATTGATAACAAGCCTACTATTAAACTAAGCAGTCACCTATAGTTATGTGTATTCTTTTGAACCATCCTCTTAAATTTACCAGTTTTTGTATATTATTAGATGTTTCAAACAGTTTCTAGTGTTCCAGATGACATCTACTAATTCTTTAACTTTAGAGGACTATGAGTTATGGATAACAAGCCTACTATTAAACTAAGCAGTCACCTATACTTATGTATATTCTTTTGAACCATCCTCTTAAATTTATCAGTTTTTGTATATAATTAGATGTTTTAAACAGTTTCTAGCGTTCCAGGTGACATCTATTAATTCTTTAATTTTAGAGGACAATGAGTTATTGATAACAAGCCTACTATGAAACTAAGCAGTCACATATACTTCTTTGTATTCTTTTGAACCATCATCGTAAATTTACCAGTTTTTGTATATTATTAGATGTTTTAAACAGTTACTAGCGTTCCAGGTGACATCTATTAAATCTTTAATTTTAGAGGACTATGAGTTATTGATAACAAGCCTACTCTTAAACTGAGCAGTCTCCTATACTTCTGTGTATTCTTTTGAACCATCCTCTTAAATTTACCAGTTTTAGTATATTATTAGATGTTTTAAACAGTTTCTAGCGTTCCAGGTGACATCTATTCATTATTTAATTTTAGAGTTCTATGAGTTATTAATAACAAGCCTACTATGAAACTAAGCAGTCACATATACTTCTTTGTATTCTTTTGAACCATCATCGTAAATTTACCAGTTTTTGTATATTATTAGATGTTTTAAACAGTTACTAACGTTCCAGGTGACATCTATTAATTTTTTAATTTTAGAGGACTATGAGTTATTGATAACAAGCCTACTATGAAACTAAGCAGTCACCTAAACTTCTGAGTATTCTTTTGAACCATCCTCTTAAATTTACCAGTTTTTTTATACTATTAAATGTTTTAAACAGTTTCTAGCGTTCCAGGTGACATCTATTAATTATTTAATTTTAGAGGACAATGAGTTATTGATAACAAGCCTACTATGAAATTAACCAGTAACCTATACTTCTATGTATTCTTTTGAACCATCCTCTTAAATGTACCATTTTTTGTATATTATTAGATGTTTTAAACAGTTTCTAGCATTCCAGGTGACATCTATTAATTCTTTAATTTTAGAGGACTATGAGTTATTGATAGCAAGCATACTATGAAACTAAGCAGTCACCTATACTTCTGTGTATTCTTTTGAACCATCCTCATAAATTTACTAGTTTTTGTATATTATTAGATGTTTTAAACACTTATTAGTGTTCCCGGTGACATCTACTAATTCTTTAATTTTAGAGGACTATGAGTTATTGATAACAAGCCTACTATTAAACTAAGCAGTCACCTATACTTCTGTTTATTCTTTTGAACCATCCTATTAAATTTACCAGTTTAGTATATTATTAGATGTTTAAACAGTTTCTAGCGTTCCAGGTGACATCTATTTATTCTTTAATTTTAGAGGACAATGAGTTATTGATAACAAGCCTACTATGAAACTAACCAGTAACCTATACTTCTATGTATTCTTTCGAACCATCCTCTTTAATTTACCATTTTTTGTATATTATTAGATGTTTTAAACAGTTTCTAGCGTTCCAGGTGACATCTATTAATTCTTTAATTTTAGAGGACTATGAGTTATTGATAGCAAGCCTACTATGAAACTAAGCAGTCACCTAAACTTCTGTGTATTCTTTTGAACCATCCTCTTAAATTTACCAGTTTTAGTATATTATTAGATGTTTTAAACAGTTTCTAGCGTTCCAGGTGACATCTATTAATTTTTTAATTTTAGAGGACTATGAGTTATTGATAACAAGCCTACTATGAAATTAACCAGTAACCTATACTTCTATGTATTCTTTTGAACCATCCTCTTAAATTTACCAGTTTTAGTATATTATTAGATGTTTTAAACAGTTTCTAGCGTTCCATGTGACATCTATTAATTCTTTATTTTAGAGGACAATGAGTTATTGATAACAAGCCTACTATGAAACTAACCAATAACCTATACTTCTATGTATTCTTTTGAACCATCCTTTTAAATTTACCATTTTTTGTATATTATTAGATGTTTTAAACAGTTTCTAGAGTTCCAGGTGACATCTACTAATTCTTTACTTTTAAAGGACTATGAGTTATTGATAACAAGCCTACTCTGATACTAAGCAGTCTCCTATACTTCTGTGTATTCTTTTGAACCATCCTCGAAAAATTTACCAGTTTTTGTATATTATTAGATGTTTTAAACAGTTACTAACGTTCCAGGTGACATCTATTAATTTTTTAATTTTAGAGGACTATGAGTTATTGATAACAAGCCTACTATTAAACTAAGCAGTCACCTATAGTTATGTGTATTCTTTTGAACCATCCTCTTAAATTTACCAGTTTTTGTATATTATTAGATGTTTCAAACAGTTTCTAGTGTTCCAGATGACATCTACTAATTCTTTAACTTTAGAGGACTATGAGTTATGGATAACAAGCCTACTATTAAACTAAGCAGTCACCTATACTTATGTATATTCTTTTGAACCATCCTCTTAAATTTATCAGTTTTTGTATATAATTAGATGTTTTAAACAGTTTCTAGCGTTCCAGGTGACATCTATTAATTCTGTAATTTTAGAGGACAATGAGTTATTGATAACAAGCCTACTATGAAACTAAGCAGTCACATATACTTCTTTGTATTCTTTTGAACCATCATCGTAAATTTACCAGTTTTTGTATATTATTAGATGTTTTAAACAGTTACTAGCGTTCCAGGTGACATCTATTAAATCTTTAATTTTAGAGGACTATGAGTTATTGATAACAAGCCTACTCTTAAACTGAGCAGTCTCCTATACTTCTGTGTATTATTTTGAACCATCCTCTTAAATTTACCAGTTTTAGTATATTATTAGATGTTTTAAACAGTTTCTAGCGTTCCAGGTGACATCTATTCATTATTTAATTTTAGAGTTCTATGAGTTATTAATAACAAGCCTACTATGAAACTAAGCAGTCACATATACTTCTTTGTATTCTTTTGAACCATCATCGTAAATTTACCAGTTTTTGTATATTATTAGATGTTTTAAACAGTTACTAATGTTCCAGGTGACATCTATTAATTTTTTAATTTTAGAGGACTATGAGTTATTGATAACAAGCCTACTATGAAATTAACCAGTAAACTATACTTCTATGTATTCTTTTGAACCATCCTCTTAAATTTACCAGTTTTAGTATATTATTAGATGTTTTAAACAGTTTCTAGCGTTCCATGTGACATCTATTAATTCTTTAATTTTAGAGGACAATGAGTTATTGATAACAAGCCTACTATGAAATTAACCAGTAACCTATACTTCTATGTATTCTTTTGAACCATCCTCTTAAATTTACCATTTTTTGTATATTATTAGATGTTTTAAACAGTTTCTAGCGTTCCAGGTGACATCTACTAATTCTTTACTTTTAGAGGACTATGAGTTATTGATAACAAGCCTACTCTGATACTAAGCAGTCTCCTATACTTCTGTGTATTCTTTTGAACCATCCTCGAAAAATTTACCAGTTTTTGTATATTATTAGATGTTTTAAACAGTTACTAACGTTCCAGGTGACATCTATTAATTTTTTAATTTTAGAGGACTATGAGTTATGGATAACAAGCCTACTATTAAACTAAGCAGTCACCTATACTTATGTGTATTCTTTTGAACCATCCTCTTAAATTCATCAGTTTTTGTATATAATTAGATGTTTTAAACAGTTTCTAGCGTTGCAGGTGACATATATTAATTCTTTAATTTTAGAGGACAATGAGTTATTGATAACAAGCCTACTATGAAACTAACCAGTAACCTATACTTCTATGTATTCTTTCGAACCATCCTATTAAATTTACCATTTTTTGTATATTATTAGATGTTTTAAACAGTTTCTAGCGTTCCAGGTGACATCTATTAATTCTTTAATTTTAGAGGACTATGAGTTATTGATAACAAGCCTACTCTGATACTAAGCAGTCTCCTATACTTCTGTGTATTCTTTTGAACCATCCTCGAAAAATTTACCAGTTTTTGTATATTATTAGATGTTTTAAACAGTTACTAACGTTCCAGGTGACATCTATTAATTTTTTAATTTTAGAGGCCTATGAGTTATTGATAACAAGCCTACTATTAAACTAAGCAGTCACCTATAGTTATGTGTATTCTTTTGAACCATCCTCTTAAATTTACCAGTTTTTGTATATTATTAGATGTTTCAAACAGTTTCTAGTGTTCCAGATGACATCTACTAATTCTTTAACTTTAGAGGACTATGAGTTATGGATAACAAGCCTACTATTAAACTAAGCAGTCACCTATACTTATGTATATTCTTTTGAACCATCCTCTTAAATTTATCAGTTTTTGTATATAATTAGATGTTTTAAACAGTTTCTAGCGTTCCAGGTGACATCTATTAATTCTTTAATTTTAGAGGACAATGAGTTATTGATAACAAGCCTACTATGAAACTAACCAGTAACCTATACTTCTATGTATTCTTTCGAACCATCCTCTTTAATTTACCATTTTTTGTATATTATTAGATGTTTTAAACAGTTTCTACCGTTCCAGGTGACATCTATTAATTCTTTAATTTTAGAGGACTATGAGTTATTGATAGCAAGCCTACTATGAAACTAAGCAGTCACCTAAACTTCTGTGTATTCTTTTGAACCATCCTCTTAAATTTACCAGTTTTAGTATATTATTAGATGTTTTAAACAATTTCTAGCGTTCCAGGTGACATCTATTAATTCTTTAATTTTAAAGGACTATGAGTTATTGATAACAAGCCTACTATGATACTAAGAAGTCACCTATACTTCTGTGTATTCTTTTGAACCATCCTCGAAAAATTTACCAGTTTTTGTATATTATTAGATGTTTTAAACAGTTACTAACGTTCCAGGTGACATCTATTAATTTTTTAATTTTAGAGGACTATGAGTTATTGATAACAAGCCTACTATTAAACTAAGCAGTCACCTATAGTTATGTGTATTCTTTTGAACCATCCTCTTAAATTTACCAGTTTTTGTATATTATTAGATGTTTCAAACAGTTTCTAGTGTTCCAGATGACATCTACTAATTCTTTAACTTTAGAGGACTATGAGTTATGGATAACAAGCCTACTATTAAACTAAGCAGTCACCTATACTTATGTATATTCTTTTGAACCATCCTCTTAAATTTATCAGTTTTTGTATATAATTAGATGTTTTAAACAGTTTCTAGCGTTCCAGGTGACATCTATTAATTCTGTAATTTTAGAGGACAATGAGTTATTGATAACAAGCCTACTATGAAACTAAGCAGTCACATATACTTCTTTGTATTCTTTTGAACCATCATCGTAAATTTACCAGTTTTTGTATATTATTAGATGTTTTAAACAGTTACTAGCGTTCCAGGTGACATCTATTAAATCTTTAATTTTAGAGGACTATGAGTTATTGATAACAAGCCTACTCTTAAACTGAGCAGTCTCCTATACTTCTGTGTATTATTTTGAACCATCCTCTTAAATTTACCAGTTTTAGTATATTATTAGATGTTTTAAACAGTTTCTAGCGTTCCAGGTGACATCTATTCATTATTTAATTTTAGAGTTCTATGAGTTATTAATAACAAGCCTACTATGAAACTAAGCAGTCACATATACTTCTTTGTATTCTTTTGAACCATCATCGTAAATTTACCAGTTTTTGTATATTATTAGATGTTTTAAACAGTTACTAATGTTCCAGGTGACATCTATTAATTTTTTAATTTTAGAGGACTATGAGTTATTGATAACAAGCCTACTATGAAATTAACCAGTAAACTATACTTCTATGTATTCTTTTGAACCATCCTCTTAAATTTACCAGTTTTAGTATATTATTAGATGTTTTAAACAGTTTCTAGCGTTCCATGTGACATCTATTAATTCTTTAATTTTAGAGGACAATGAGTTATTGATAACAAGCCTACTATGAAATTAACCAGTAACCTATACTTCTATGTATTCTTTTGAACCATCCTCTTAAATTTACCATTTTTTGTATATTATTAGATGTTTTAAACAGTTTCTAGCGTTCCAGGTGACATCTACTAATTCTTTACTTTTAGAGGACTATGAGTTATTGATAACAAGCCTACTCTGATACTAAGCAGTCTCCTATACTTCTGTGTATTCTTTTGAACCATCCTCGAAAAATTTACCAGTTTTTGTATATTATTAGATGTTTTAAACAGTTACTAACGTTCCAGGTGACATCTATTAATTTTTTAATTTTAGAGGACTATGAGTTATTGATAACAAGCCTACTATTAAACTAAGCAGTCACCTATAGTTATGTGTATTCTTTTGAACCATCCTCTTAAATTTACCAGTTTTTTTATATTATTAGATGTTTCAAACAGTTTCTAGTGTTCCAGATGACATCTACTAATTCTTTAACTTTAGAGGACTATGAGTTATGGATAACAAGCCTACTATTAAACTAAGCAGTCACCTATACTTATGTATATTCTTTTGAACCATCCTCTTAAATTTATCAGTTTTTGTATATAATTAGATGTTTTAAACAGTTTCTAGCGTTCCAGGTGACATCTATTAATTCTTTAATTTTAGAGGACAATGAGTTATTGATAACAAGCCTACTATGAAACTAAGCAGTCACATATACTTCTTTGTATTCTTTTGAACCATCATCGTAAATTTACCAGTTTTTGTATATTATTAGATGTTTTAAACAGTTACTAGCGTTCCAGGTGACATCTATTAAATCTTTAATTTTAGAGGACTATGAGTTATTGATAACAAGCCTACTCTTAAACTGAGCAGTCTCCTATACTTCTGTGTATTCTTTTGAACCATCCTCTTAAATTTACCAGTTTTAGTATATTATTAGATGTTTTAAACAGTTTCTAGCGTTCCAGGTGACATCTATTCATTATTTAATTTTAGAGTTCTATGAGTTATTAATAACAAGCCTACTATGAAACTAAGCAGTCACATATACTTCTTTGTATTCTTTTGAACCATCATCGTAAATTTACCAGTTTTTGTATATTATTAGATGTTTTAAACAGTTACTAACGTTCCAGGTGACATCTATTAATTTTTTAATTTTAGAGGACTATGAGTTATTGATAACAAGCCTACTATGAAACTAAGCAGTCACCTAAACTTCTGAGTATTCTTTTGAACCATCCTCTTAAATTTACCAGTTTTTTTATATAATTAAATGTTTTAAACAGTTTCTAGCGTTCCAGGTGACATCTATTAATTATTTAATTTTAGAGGACAATGAGTTATTGATAACAAGCCTACTATGAAATTAACCAGTAACCTATACTTCTATGTATTCTTTTGAACCATCCTCTTAAATGTACCATTTTTTGTATATTATTAGATGTTTTAAACAGTTTCTAGCATTCCAGGTGACATCTATTAATTCTTTAATTTTAGAGGACTATGAGTTATTGATAGCAAGCATACTATGAAACTAAGCAGTCACCTATACTTCTGTGTATTCTTTTGAACCATCCTCATAAATTTACTAGTTTTTGTATATTATTAGATGTTTTAAACACTTATTAGTGTTCCCGGTGACATCTACTAATTCTTTAATTTTAGAGGACTATGAGTTATTGATAACAAGCCTACTATTAAACTAAGCAGTCACCTATACTTCTGTATATTCTTTTGAACCATCCTATTAAATTTACCAGTTTAGTATATTATTAGATGTTTAAACAGTTTCTAGCGTTCCAGGTGACATCTATTTATTCTTTAATATTAGAGTTCTACGAGTTATTAATAACAAGCCTACTATGAAACTAAGCAGTCACATATACTTCTTTGTATTCTTTTAAACCATCCTCGTAAATTTACCAGTTTTTGTATATTATTAGATGTTTTAAACAGTTACTAGCGTTCCAGGTGACATCTATTAATTCTTTAATTTTAGAGGACTATGAGTTATTGATAACAAGCCTACTCTGAAACTAAGCAGTCTCCTATACTTATGTGTATTCTTTTGAACCATCCTCTTAAATTTACCAGTTTTAGTATATTATTAGATGTTTTAAACAGTTTCTAGCGTTCCAGGTGACATCTATTCATTATTTAATTTTAGAGTTCTATGAGTTATTAATAACAAGCCTACTATGAAACTAAGCAGTCACATATACTTCTTTGTATTCTTTTGAACCATCATCGTAAATTTACCAGTTTTTGTATATTATTAGATGTTTTAAACAGTTACTAATGTTCCAGGTGACATCTATTAATTTTTTAATTTTAGAGGACTATGAGTTATTGATAACAAGCCTACTATGAAATTAACTAGTAACCTATACTTCTATGTATTCTTTTGAACCATCCTCTTAAATTTACCAGTTTTAGTATATTATTAGATGTTTTAAACAGTTTCTAGCGTTCCATGTGACATCTATTAATTCTTTATTTTAGAGGACAATGAGTTATTGATAACAAGCCTACTATGAAACTAACCAGTAACCTATACTTCTATGTATTCTTTTGAACCATCCTTTTAAATTTACCATTTTTTGTATATTATTAGATGTTTTAAACAGTTTCTAGCGTTCCAGGTGACATCTACTAATTCTTTACTTTTAGAGGACTATGAGTTATTGATAACAAGCCTACTCTGATACTAAGCAGTCTCCTATACTTCTGTGTATTCTTTTGAACCATCCTCGAAAAATTTACCAGTTTTTGTATATTATTAGATGTTTTAAACAGTTACTAACGTTCCAGGTGACATCTATTAATTTTTTAATTTTAGAGGCCTATGAGTTATTGATAACAAGCCTACTATTAAACTAAGCAGTCACCTATAGTTATGTGTATTCTTTTGAACCATCCTCTTAAATTTACCAGTTTTTGTATATTATTAGATGTTTCAAACAGTTTCTAGTGTTCCAGATGACATCTACTAATTCTTTAACTTTAGAGGACTATGAGTTATGGATAACAAGCCTACTATTAAACTAAGCAGTCACCTATACTTATGTATATTCTTTTGAACCATCCTCTTAAATTTATCAGTTTTTGTATATAATTAGATGTTTTAAACAGTTTCTAGCGTTCCAGGTGACATCTATTAATTCTTTAATTTTAGAGGACTATGAGTTATTGATAACAAGCCTACTATGAAATTAACCAGTAACCTATACTTCTATGTATTCTTTTGAACCATCCTCTTAAATTTACCAGTTTTAGTATATTATTAGATGTTTTAAACAGTTTTTAGCGTTCCATGTGACATCTATTAATTCTTTATTTTAGAGGACAATGAGTTATTGATAACAAGCCTACTATGAAACTAACCAGTAACCTATACTTCTATGTATTCTTTTGAACCATCCTTTTAAATTTACCATTTTTTGTATATTATTAGATGTTTTAAACAGTTTCTAGCGTTCCAGGTGACATCTACTAATTCTTTACTTTTAGAGGACTATGAGTTATTGATAACAAGCCTACTCTGATACTAAGCAGTCTCCTATACTTCTGTGTATTCTTTTGAACCATCCTCGAAAAATTTACCAGTTTTTGTATATTATTAGATGTTTTAAACAGTTACTAACGTTCCAGGTGACATCTATTAATTTTTTAATTTTAGAGGACTATGAGTTATTGATAGCAAGCCTACTATGAAACTAAGCAGTCACCTAAACTTCTGAGTATTCTTTTGAACCATCCTCTTAAATTTACCAGTTTTAGTATATTATTAGATGTTTTAAACAGTTTCTAGCGTTCCATGTGACATCTATTAATTCTTTAATTTTAGAGGACAATGAGTTATTGATAACAAGCCTACTATGAAATTAACCAGTAACCTATACTTCTATGTATTCTTTTGAACCATCCTCTTAAATTTACCATTTTTTGTATATTATTAGATGTTTTAAACAGTTTCTAGCGTTCCAGGTGACATCTACTAATTCTTTACTTTTAGAGGACTATGAGTTATTGATAACAAGCCTACTCTGATACTAAGCAGTCTCCTATACTTCTGTGTATTCTTTTGAACCATCCTCGAAAAATTTACCAGTTTTTGTATATTATTAGATGTTTTAAACAGTTACTAACGTTCCAGGTGACATCTATTAATTTTTTTTTTAGAGGACTATGAGTTATTGATAACAAGCCTACTATTAAACTAAGCAGTCACCTATACTTATGTATATTCTTTTGAACCATCCTCTTAAATTTATCAGTTTTTGTATATAATTAGATGTTTTAAACAGTTTCTAGCGTTCCAGGTGACATCTATTAATTCTTTAATTTTAGAGGACAATGAGTTATTGATAACAAGCCTACTATGAAACTAACCAGTAACCTATACTTCTATGTATTCTTTCGAACCATCCTCTTTAATTTACCATTTTTTGTATATTATTAGATGTTTTAAACAGTTTCTAGCGTTCCAGGTGACATCTATTAATTCTTTAATTTTAGAGGACTATGAGTTATTGATAGCAAGCCTACTATGAAACTAAGCAGTCACCTAAACTTCTGTGTATTCTTTTGAACCATCCTCTTAAATTTACCAGTTTTAGTATATTATTAGATGTTTTAAACAGTTTCTAGCGTTCCAGGTGACATCTATTAATTCTTTAATTTTAAAGGACTATGAGTTATTGATAACAAGCCTACTATTAAACTAAGCAGTCACCTATACTTATGTATATTCTTTTGAACCATCCTCTTAAATTTATCAGTTTTTGTATATAATTAGATGTTTTAAACAGTTTCTAGCGTTCCAGGTGACATCTATTAATTCTTTAATTTTAGAGGACAATGAGTTATTGATAACAAGCCTACTATGAAACTAAGCAGTCACATATACTTCTTTGTATTCTTTTGAACCATCATCGTAAATTTACCAGTTTTTGTATATTATTAGATGTTTTAAACAGTTACTAGCGTTCCAGGTGACATCTATTAAATCTTTAATTTTAGAGGACTATGAGTTATTGATAACAAGCCTACTCTTAAACTGAGCAGTCTCCTATACTTCTGTGTATTCTTTTGAACCATCCTCTTAAATTTACCAGTTTTAGTATATTATTAGATGTTTTAAACAGTTTCTAGCGTTCCAGGTGACATCTATTCATTATTTAATTTTAGAGTTCTATGAGTTATTAATAACAAGCCTACTATGAAACTAAGCAGTCACATATACTTCTTTGTATTCTTTTGAACCATCATCGTAAATTTACCAGTTTTTGTATATTATTAGATGTTTTAAACAGTTACTAACGTTCCAGGTGACATCTATTAATTTTTTAATTTTAGAGGACTATGAGTTATTGATAACAAGCCTACTATGAAACTAAGCAGTCACCTAAACTTCTGAGTATTCTTTTGAACCATCCTCTTAAATTTACCAGTTTTTTTATATAATTAAATGTTTTAAACAGTTTCTAGCGTTCCAGGTGACATCTATTAATTATTTAATTTTAGAGGACAATGAGTTATTGATAACAAGCCTACTATGAAATTAACCAGTAACCTATACTTCTATGTATTCTTTTGAACCATCCTCTTAAATGTACCATTTTTTGTATATTATTAGATGTTTTAAACAGTTTCTAGCATTCCAGGTGACATCTATTAATTCTTTAATTTTAGAGGACTATGAGTTATTGATAGCAAGCATACTATGAAACTAAGCAGTCACCTATACTTCTGTGTATTCTTTTGAACCATCCTCATAAATTTACTAGTTTTTGTATATTATTAGATGTTTTAAACACTTATTAGTGTTCCCGGTGACATCTACTAATTCTTTAATTTTAGAGGACTATGAGTTATTGATAACAAGCCTACTATTAAACTAAGCAGTCACCTATACTTCTGTTTATTCTTTTGAACCATCCTATTAAATTTACCAGTTTAGTATATTATTAGATGTTTAAACAGTTTCTAGCGTTCCAGGTGACATCTATTTATTCTTTAATTTTAGAGGACAATGAGTTATTGATAACAAGCCTACTATGAAACTAACCAGTAACCTATACTTCTATGTATTCTTTCGAACCATCCTCTTTAATTTACCATTTTTTGTATATTATTAGATGTTTTAAACAGTTTCTAGCGTTCCAGGTGACATCTATTAATTCTTTAATTTTAGAGGACTATGAGTTATTGATAGCAAGCCTACTATGAAACTAAGCAGTCACCTAAACTTCTGTGTATTCTTTTGAACCATCCTCTTAAATTTACCAGTTTTAGTATATTATTAGATGTTTTAAACAGTTTCTAGCGTTCCAGGTGACATCTATTAATTTTTTAATTTTAGAGGACTATGAGTTATTGATAACAAGCCTACTATGAAATTAACCAGTAACCTATACTTCTATGTATTCTTTTGAACCATCCTCTTAAATTTACCAGTTTTAGTATATTATTAGATGTTTTAAACAGTTTCTAGCGTTCCATGTGACATCTATTAATTCTTTATTTTAGAGGACAATGAGTTATTGATAACAAGCCTACTATGAAACTAACCAGTAACCTATACTTCTATGTATTCTTTTGAACCATCCTTTTAAATTTACCATTTTTTGTATATTATTAGATGTTTTAAACAGTTTCTAGCGTTCCAGGTGACATCTACTAATTCTTTACTTTTAGAGGACTATGAGTTATTGATAACAAGCCTACTCTGATACTAAGCAGTTTCCTATACTTCTGTGTATTCTTTTGAACCATCCTCGAAAAATTTACCAGTTTTTGTATATTATTAGATGTTTTAAACAGTTACTAACGTTCCAGGTGACATCTATTAATTTTTTAATTTTAGAGGACTATGAGTTATTGATAACAAGCCTACTATTAAACTAAGCAGTCACCTATAGTTATGTGTATTCTTTTGAACCATCCTCTTAAATTTACCAGTTTTTGTATATTATTAGATGTTTCAAACAGTTTCTAGTGTTCCAGATGACATCTACTAATTCTTTAACTTTAGAGGACTATGAGTGATGGATAACAAGCCTACTATTAAACTAAGCAGTCACCTATACTTATGTATATTCTTTTGAACCATCCTCTTAAATTTATCAGTTTTTGTATATAATTAGATGTTTTAAACAGTTTCTAGCGTTCCAGGTGACATCTATTAATTCTTTAATTTTAGAGGACAATGAGTTATTGATAACAAGCCTACTATGAAACTAACCAGTAACCTATACTTCTATGTATTCTTTCGAACCATCCTCTTTAATTTACCATTTTTTGTATATTATTAGATGTTTTAAACAGTTTCTAGCGTTCCAGGTGACATCTATTAATTCTTTAATTTTAGAGGACTATGAGTTATTGATAGCAAGCCTACTATGAAACTAAGCAGTCACCTAAACTTCTGTGTATTCTTTTGAACCATCCTCTTAAATTTACCAGTTTTAGTATATTATTAGATGTTTTAAACAGTTTCTAGCGTTCCAGGTGACATCTATTAATTCTTTAATTTTAAAGGACTATGAGTTATTGATAACAAGCCTACTATTAAACTAAGCAGTCACCTATACTTATGTATATTCTTTTGAACCATCCTCTTAAATTTATCAGTTTTTGTATATAATTAGATGTTTTAAACAGTTTCTAGCGTTCCAGGTGACATCTATTAATTCTTTAATTTTAGAGGACAATGAGTTATTGATAACAAGCCTACTATGAAACTAAGCAGTCACATATACTTCTTTGTATTCTTTTGAACCATCATCGTAAATTTACCAGTTTTTGTATATTATTAGATGTTTTAAACAGTTACTAGCGTTCCAGGTGACATCTATTAAATCTTTAATTTTAGAGGACTATGAGTTATTGATAACAAGCCTACTCTTAAACTGAGCAGTCTCCTATACTTCTGTGTATTCTTTTGAACCATCCTCTTAAATTTACCAGTTTTAGTATATTATTAGATGTTTTAAACAGTTTCTAGCGTTCCAGGTGACATCTATTCATTATTTAATTTTAGAGTTCTATGAGTTATTAATAACAAGCCTACTATGAAACTAAGCAGTCACATATACTTCTTTGTATTCTTTTGAACCATCATCGTAAATTTACCAGTTTTTGTATATTATTAGATGTTTTAAACAGTTACTAACGTTCCAGGTGACATCTATTAATTTTTTAATTTTAGAGGACTATGAGTTATTGATAACAAGCCTACTATGAAACTAAGCAGTCACCTAAACTTCTGAGTATTCTTTTGAACCATCCTCTTAAATTTACCAGTTTTTTTATATAATTAAATGTTTTAAACAGTTTCTAGCGTTCCAGGTGACATCTATTAATTATTTAATTTTAGAGGACAATGAGTTATTGATAACAAGCCTACTATGAAATTAACCAGTAACCTATACTTCTATGTATTCTTTTGAACCATCCTCTTAAATGTACCATTTTTTGTATATTATTAGATGTTTTAAACAGTTTCTAGCATTCCAGGTGACATCTATTAATTCTTTAATTTTAGAGGACTATGAGTTATTGATAGCAAGCATACTATGAAACTAAGCAGTCACCTATACTTCTGTGTATTCTTTTGAACCATCCTCATAAATTTACTAGTTTTTGTATATTATTAGATGTTTTAAACACTTATTAGTGTTCCCGGTGACATCTACTAATTCTTTAATTTTAGAGGACTATGAGTTATTGATAACAAGCCTACTATTAAACTAAGCAGTCACCTATACTTCTGTTTATTCTTTTGAACCATCCTATTAAATTTACCAGTTTAGTATATTATTAGATGTTTAAACAGTTTCTAGCGTTCCAGGTGACATCTATTTATTCTTTAATTTTAGAGGACAATGAGTTATTGATAACAAGCCTACTATGAAACTAACCAGTAACCTATACTTCTATGTATTCTTTCGAACCATCCTCTTTAATTTACCATTTTTTGTATATTATTAGATGTTTTAAACAGTTTCTAGCGTTCCAGGTGACATCTATTAATTTTTTAATTTTAGAGGACTATGAGTTATTGATAACAAGCCTACTATGAAATTAACCAGTAACCTATACTTCTATGTATTCTTTTGAACCATCCTCTTAAATTTACCAGTTTTAGTATATTATTAGATGTTTTAAACAGTTTCTAGCGTTCCATGTGACATCTATTAATTCTTTATTTTAGAGGACAATGAGTTATTGATAACAAGCCTACTATGAAACTAACCAGTAACCTATACTTCTATGTATTCTTTTGAACCATCCTTTTAAATTTACCATTTTTTGTATATTATTAGATGTTTTAAACAGTTTCTAGCGTTCCAGGTGACATCTACTAATTCTTTACTTTTAGAGGACTATGAGTTATTGATAACAAGCCTACTCTGATACTAAGCAGTCTCCTATACTTCTGTGTATTCTTTTGAACCATCCTCGAAAAATTTACCAGTTTTTGTATATTATTAGATGTTTTAAACAGTTACTAACGTTCCAGGTGACATCTATTAATTTTTTAATTTTAGAGGACTATGAGTTATTGATAACAAGCTTACTATTAAACTAAGCAGTCACCTATAGTTATGTGTATTCTTTTGAACCATCCTCTTAAATTTACCAGTTTTTGTATATTATTAGATGTTTCAAACAGTTTCTAGTGTTCCAGATGACATCTACTAATTCTTTAACTTTAGAGGACTATGAGTTATGGATAACAAGCCTACTATTAAACTAAGCAGTCACCTATACTTATGTATATTCTTTTGAACCATCCTCTTAAATTTATCAGTTTTTGTATATAATTAGATGTTTTAAACAGTTTCTAGCGTTCCAGGTGACATCTATTAATTCTTTAATTTTAGAGGACAATGAGTTATTGATAACAAGCCTACTATGAAACTAAGCAGTCACATATACTTCTTTGTATTCTTTTGAACCATCATCGTAAATTTACCAGTTTTTGTATATTATTAGATGTTTTAAACAGTTACTAGCGTTCCAGGTGACATCTATTAAATCTTTAATTTTAGAGGACTATGAGTTATTGATAACAAGCCTACTCTTAAACTGAGCAGTCTCCTATACTTCTGTGTATTATTTTGAACCATCCTCTTAAATTTACCAGTTTTAGTATATTATTAGATGTTTTAAACAGTTTCTAGCGTTCCAGGTGACATCTATTCATTATTTAATTTTAGAGTTCTATGAGTTATTAATAACAAGCCTACTATGAAACTAAGCAGTCACATATACTTCTTTGTATTCTTTTGAACCATCATCGTAAATTTACCAGTTTTTGTATATTATTAGATGTTTTAAACAGTTACTAATGTTCCAGGTGACATCTATTAATTTTTTAATTTTAGAGGACTATGAGTTATTGATAACAAGCCTACTATGAAATTAACCAGTAAACTATACTTCTATGTATTCTTTTGAACCATCCTCTTAAATTTACCAGTTTTAGTATATTATTAGATGTTTTAAACAGTTTCTAGCGTTCCATGTGACATCTATTAATTCTTTAATTTTAGAGGACAATGAGTTATTGATAACAAGCCTACTATGAAATTAACCAGTAACCTATACTTCTATGTATTCTTTTGAACCATCCTCTTAAATTTACCATTTTTTGTATATTATTAGATGTTTTAAACAGTTTCTAGCGTTCCAGGTGACATCTACTAATTCTTTACTTTTAGAGGACTATGAGTTATTGATAACAAGCCTACTCTGATACTAAGCAGTCTCCTATACTTCTGTGTATTCTTTTGAACCATCCTCGAAAAATTTACCAGTTTTTGTATATTATTAGATGTTTTAAACAGTTACTAACGTTCCAGGTGACATCTATTAATTTTTTAATTTTAGAGGACTATGAGTTATTGATAACAAGCCTACTATTAAACTAAGCAGTCACCTATACTTATGTATATTCTTTTGAACCATCCTCTTAAATTTATCAGTTTTTGTATATAATTAGATGTTTTAAACAGTTTCTAGCGTTCCAGGTGACATCTATTAATTCTTTAATTTTAGAGGACAATGAGTTATTGATAACAAGCCTACTATGAAACTAACCAGTAACCTATACTTCTATGTATTCTTTCGAACCATCCTCTTTAATTTACCATTTTTTGTATATTATTAGATGTTTTAAACAGTTTCTAGCGTTCCAGGTGACATCTATTAATTCTTTAATTTTAGAGGACTATGAGTTATTGATAGCAAGCCTACTATGAAACTAAGCAGTCACCTAAACTTCTGTGTATTCTTTTGAACCATCCTCTTAAATTTACCAGTTTTAGTATATTATTAGATGTTTTAAACAGTATCTAGCGTTCCAGGTGACATCTATTAATTTTTTAATTTTAGAGGACTATGAGTTATTGATAACAAGCCTACTATGAAATTAACCAGTAACCTATACTTCTATGTATTCTTTTGAACCATCCTCTTAAATTTACCACTTTTAGTATATTATTAGATGTTTTAAACAGTTTCTAGCGTTCCATGTGACATCTATTAATTCTTTATTTTAGAGGACAATGAGTTATTGATAACAAGCCTACTATGAAACTAACCAGTAACCTATACTTCTATGTATTCTTTTGAACCATCCTTTTAAATTTACCATTTTTTGTATATTATTAGATGTTTTAAACAGTTTCTAGCGTTCCAGGTGACATCTACTAATTCTTTACTTTTAGAGGACTATGAGTTATTGATAACAAGCCTACTCTGATACTAAGCAGTCTCCTATACTTCTGTGTATTCTTTTGAACCATCCTCGAAAAATTTACCAGTTTTTGTATATTATTAGATGTTTTAAACAGTTACTAACGTTCCAGGTGACATCTAATAATTTTTTAATTTTAGAGGACTATGAGTTATTGATAACAAGCCTACTATTAAACTAAGCAGTCACCTATAGTTATGTGTATTCTTTTGAACCATCCTCTTAAATTTACCAGTTTTTGTATATTATTAGATGTTTCAAACAGTTTCTAGTGTTCCAGATGACATCTACTAATTCTTTAAATTTAGAGGACTATGAGTTATGGATAACAAGCCTACTATTAAACTAAGCAGTCACCTATACTTATGTATATTCTTTTGAACCATCCTCTTAAATTTATCAGTTTTTGTATATAATTAGATGTTTTAAACAGTTTCTAGCGTTCCAGGTGACATCTATTAATTCTTTAATTTTAGAGGACAATGAGTTATTGATAACAAGCCTACTATGAAACTAACCAGTAACCTATACTTCTATGTATTCTTTCGAACCATCCTCTTTAATTTACCATTTTTTGTATATTATTAGATGTTTTAAACAGTTTCTAGCGTTCCAGGTGACATCTATTAATTCTTTAATTTTAGAGGACTATGAGTTATTGATAGCAAGCCTACTATGAAACTAAGCAGTCACCTAAACTTCTGTGTATTCTTTTGAACCATCCTCTTAAATTTACCAGTTTTAGTATATTATTAGATGTTTTAAACAGTTTCTAGCGTTCCAGGTGACATCTATTAATTTTTTAATTTTAGAGGACTATGAGTTATTGATAACAAGCCTACTATGAAATTAACCAGTAACCTATACTTCTATGTATTCTTTTGAACCATCCTCTTAAATTTACCAGTTTTAGTATATTATTAGATGTTTTAAACAGTTTCTAGCGTTCCATGTGACATCTATTAATTCTTTATTTTAGAGGACAATGAGTTATTAATAACAAGCCTACTATGAAACTAACCAGTAACCTATACTTCTATGTATTCTTTTGAACCATCCTTTTAAATTTACCATTTTTTGTATATTATTAGATGTTTTAAACAGTTTCTAGCGTTCCAGGTGACATCTACTAATTCTTTACTTTTAGAGGACTATGAGTTATTGATAACAAGCCTACTCTGATACTAAGCAGTCTCCTATACTTCTGTGTATTCTTTTGAACTATCCTCGAAAAATTTACCAGTTTTTGTATATTATTAGATGTTTTAAACAGTTACTAACGTTCCAGGTGACATCTATTAATTTTTTTAATTTTAGAGGACTATGAGTTATTGATAACAAGCCTACTATTAAACTAAGCAGTCACCTATAGTTATGTGTATTCTTTTGAACCATCCTCTTAAATTTACCAGTTTTTGTATATTATTAGATGTTTCAAACAGTTTCTAGTGTTCCAGATGACATCTACTAATTCTTTAACTTTAGAGGACTATGAGTTATGGATAACAAGCCTACTATTAAACTAAGCAGTCACCTATACTTATGTATATTCTTTTGAACCATCCTCTTAAATTTATCAGTTTTTGTATATAATTAGATGTTTTAAACAGTTTCTAGCGTTCCAGGTGACATCTATTAATTCTTTAATTTTAGAGGACAATGAGTTATTGATAACAAGCCTACTATGAAACTAAGCAGTCACATATACTTCTTTGTATTCTTTTGAACCATCATCGTAAATTTACCAGTTTTTGTATATTATTAGATGTTTTAAACAGTTACTAGCGTTCCAGGTGACATCTATTAAATCTTTAATTTTAGAGGACTATGAGTTATTGATAACAAGCCTACTCTTAAACTGAGCAGTCTCCTATACTTCTGTGTATTCTTTTGAACCATCCTCTTAAATTTACCAGTTTTAGTATATTATTAGATGTTTTAAACAGTTTCTAGCGTTCCAGGTGACATCTATTCATTATTTAATTTTAGAGTTCTATGAGTTATTAATAACAAGCCTACTATGAAACTAAGCAGTCACATATACTTCTTTGTATTCTTTTGAACCATCATCGTAAATTTACCAGTTTTTGTATATTATTAGATGTTTTAAACAGTTACTAACGTTCCAGGTGACATCTATTAATTTTTTAATTTTAGAGGACTATGAGTTATTGATAACAAGCCTACTATGAAACTAAGCAGTCACCTAAACTTCTGAGTATTCTTTTGAACCATCCTCTTAAATTTACCAGTTTTTTTATATAATTAAATGTTTTAAACAGTTTCTAGCGTTCCAGGTGACATCTATTAATTATTTAATTTTAGAGGACAATGAGTTATTGATAACAAGCCTACTATGAAATTAACCAGTAACCTATACTTCTATGTATTCTTTTGAACCATCCTCTTAAATGTACCATTTTTTGTATATTATTAGATGTTTTAAACAGTTTCTAGCATTCCAGGTGACATCTATTAATTCTTTAATTTTAGAGGACTATGAGTTATTGATAGCAAGCATACTATGAAACTAAGCAGTCACCTATACTTCTGTGTATTCTTTTGAACCATCCTCATAAATTTACTAGTTTTTGTATATTATTAGATGTTTTAAACACTTATTAGTGTTCCCGGTGACATCTACTAATTCTTTAATTTTAGAGGACTATGAGTTATTGATAACAAGCCTACTATTAAACTAAGCAGTCACCTATACTTCTGTTTATTCTTTTGAACCATCCTATTAAATTTACCAGTTTAGTATATTATTAGATGTTTAAACAGTTTCTAGCGTTCCAGGTGACATCTATTTATTCTTTAATTTTAGAGGACAATGAGTTATTGATAACAAGCCTACTATGAAACTAACCAGTAACCTATACTTCTATGTATTCTTTCGAACCATCCTCTTTAATTTACCATTTTTTGTATATTATTAGATGTTTTAAACAGTTTCTAGCGTTCCAGGTGACATCTATTAATTCTTTAATTTTAGAGGACTATGAGTTATTGATAGCAAGCCTACTATGAAACTAAGCAGTCACCTAAACTTCTGTGTATTCTTTTGAACCATCCTCTTAAATTTACCAGTTTTAGTATATTATTAGATGTTTTAAACAGTTTCTAGCGTTCCAGGTGACATCTATTAATTCTTTAACTTTAGAGTTCTACGAGTTATTAATAACAAGCCTACTATGAAACTAAGCAGTCACATATACTTCTTTGTATTCTTTTGAACCATCATCGTAAATTTACCAGTTTTTATATATTATTAGATGTTTTAAACAGTTACTAGCGTTCCAGGTGATATCTATTAATTCTTTAATTTTAGAGGACTCTGAGTTATTGATAACTAGCCTACTATGAAACTAAGCAGTCACATATACTTCTGTGTATTCTTCTGAACCATCCTCGTAAATTTACCAGTTTTTGTATATTATTAGATGTATTAAACAGTTTCTAGCGTTCCAGGTGACATATATTAATTCTTTACTTTTAGAGGACTATGAGTTATTGATAACAAGCCTACTCTGAAACTAAGCAGTCTCCTATACTTCTGTGTATTCTTTTGAACCATCCTCTTAAATTTACCGGTTTATTATATTATTAGATGTTTTAAACAGTTTCTAGTGTTCCAGGTGACATCTATTAATTCTTTAATTTTAGAGGACTATGAGTTATCGATAACAAGCGTACTATGAAAGTAAGCAGTCACCTATACTTCAGTGTATTCTTTTGTACCATCCTCTTAAATTTACCAGTTTTTGTATATTATTATATGTTTTAAACAGTTTCTAACGTTCCAGGTGACATCTATTAATTATTTAATTTTAGAGGACAATGAGTTATTGATAACAAGCCTACTATGAAATTAACCAGTAACCTATACTTCTATGTATTCTTTTGAACCATCCTCTTAAATTTACCATTTTTTGTATATTATTAGATGTTTTAAATAGTTTCTAGTGTTCCAGGTGACATCTATTAATTCTTTACTTTTAGAGGACTATGAGTTATTGATAACAAGCCTACTCTGATACTAAGCAGTCTCCTATACTTCTGTGTATTCTTTTGAACCATCCTCGAAAAATTTACCAGTTTTTGTATATTATTAGATGTTTTAAACAGTTACTAACGTTCCAGGTGACATCTATTAATTTTTTAATTTTAGAGGACTATGAGTTATTGATAACAAGCCTACTATTAAACTAAGCAGTCACCTATAGTTATGTGTATTCTTTTGAACCATCCTCTTAAATTTACATGTTTTTGTATATTATTAGATGTTTTAAACAGTTTCTAGTGTTCCAGATGACATCTACTAATTCTTTAACTTTAGAGGACTATGAGTTATGGATAACAAGCCTACTATTAAACTAAGCAGTCACCTATACTTATGTATATTCTTTTGAACCATCCTCTTAAATTTATCAGTTTTTGTATATAATTAGATGTTTTAAACAGTTTCTAGCGTTCCAGGTGACATCTATTAATTCTTTAATTTTAGAGGACAATGAGTTATTGATAACAAGCCTACTATGAAACTAACCAGTAACCTATACTTCTATGTATTCTTTCGAACCATCCTCTTTAATTTACCATTTTTTGTATATTATTAGATGTTTTAAACAGTTTCTAGCGTTCCAGGTGACATCTATTAATTCTTTAATTTTAGAGGACTATGAGTTATTGATAGCAAGCCTACTATGAAACTAAGCAGTCACCTAAACTTCTGTGTATTCTTTTGAACCATCCTCTTAAATTTACCAGTTTTAGTATATTATTAGATGTTTTAAACAGTTTCTAGCGTTCCAGGTGACATCTATTAATTCTTTAATTTTAAAGGACTATGAGTTATTGATAACAAGCCTACTATTAAACTAAGCAGTCACCTATACTTATGTATATTCTTTTGAACCATCCTCTTAAATTTATCAGTTTTTGTATATAATTAGATGTTTTAAACAGTTTCTAGCGTTCCAGGTGACATCTATTAATTCTTTAATTTTAGAGGACAATGAGTTATTGATAACAAGCCTACTATGAAACTAAGCAGTCACATATACTTCTTTGTATTCTTTTGAACCATCATCGTAAATTTACCAGTTTTTGTATATTATTAGATGTTTTAAACAGTTACTAGCGTTCCAGGTGACATCTATTAAATCTTTAATTTTAAAGGACTATGAGTTATTGATAACAAGCCTACTATGAAACTAAGCAGTCACCTATACTTCTGTGTATTCTTATGAACCATCCTCGTAAATTTACCAGTTTTTGTATATTATTAGATGTTTTAAACAGTTTCTAGCGTTCCAGGTGACATCTATTAATTCTTTAATTTTAGAGGACTATGAGTTATTGATAACAAGCGTGCTATGAAAGTAAGCAGTCACCTATACTTCAGTGTATTCTTTTGAACCATCCTCTTAAATTTACCAGTTTTTGTATATTATTAGATGTTTTTAACAGTTTCTAGCATTCCAGGTGACATCTATTAATTCTTTACTTTTAGAGGACTATGGATTATTGATAACAAGCCTACTCTGAAACTAAGCAGTCTCCTATACTTCTGTTTATTGTTTTGAACCATCCTCTTAAATTTACCAGTTTAGTATATTATTAGATGTTTTAAACAGTTTCTAGTGTTCCAGGTGACATCTATTAATTCTTTAATTTCAGAGGACTATGAGTTATTCATAACAAGCCTACTATCAAAGTAAGCAGTCACCTATACTTCCGTGTATTCTTTTGAACCATCCTCTTAAATTTACCAGTTTTAGTATATTATTAGATGTTTTAAACAGTTTCTAGCGTTCTAGGTGACATCTATTAATTATTTAATTTTAGAGTTCTATGAGTTATTAATAACAAGCCTACTATGAAACTAAGCAGTCACATATACTTCTTTGTATTCTTTTGAACCATCATCGTAAATTTACCAATTTTTGTATATTATTAGATGTTTTAAACAGTTACTAACGTTCCAGGTGACATCTATTAATTTTTGAGGACTATGAGTTATTGATAACAACCCTACTATGAAATTAACCAGTAACCTATACTTCTATGTATTCTTTTGAACCATCCTCTTAAATTTACCATTTTTTTGTATATTATTAGATGTTTTAAACAGTTTCTAGCATTCCAGGTGACATCTATTAATTATTTAATTTTAGTGGACTATGAGTTATTGATAGCAAGCCTATTATTGAACTAAGCAGTCACCTATACTTATGTGTATTCTTTTGAACCATCCTCTTAAATTTACCAGTTTTTTTATATTATTAAATGTTTTAAACAGTTTCTAGCGTTTCAGGTGACATCTATTAATTATTTAATTTTAGAGGACAATGAGTTATTGATAACAAGCCTACTATGAAATTAACCAGTAACCTATACTTCTATGTATTCTTTTGAACCATCCTCTTAAATTTACCATTTTTTGTATATTATTAGATGTTTTAAACAGTTTCTAGCATTCCAGGTGACATCTATTAATTCTTTAATTTTAGAGGACTATGAGTTATTGATAGCAAGCATACTATGAAACTAAGAAGTCACCTATACTTCTGTGTATTCTTTTGAACATCCTCCTAAATTTACTAGTTTTTGTATATTATTAGATGTTTTAAACACTTATTAGTGTTCCCGGTGACATCTACTAATTCTTTAATTTTAGAGGACTATGAGTTATTGATAACAAGCCTACTATTAAACTAAGCAGTCACCTATATTTCTGTGTATTCTTTTGAACCATCCTCTTAAATTTACCAGTTTAGTATATTATTAGATGTTTTAAACAGTTTCTAGCGTTCCAAGTGAATATTAGAGTTCTATGAGTTATTAATAACTAACCTACTATGAAACTAAGCAGTCACATATACTTCTTTGTATTCTTTTGAACCATCCTCGTAAATTTACCAGTTTTTGTATATTATTAGATGTTTTAAATAGTTACTAGCGTTCCAGGTGACATCTATTAATTCTTTAATTTTAGAGGACTATGAGTTATTGATAACAAGCCTACTCTTAAACTGAGCAGTCTCCTATACTTCTGTGTATTCTTTTGAACCATCCTCTTAAATTTACCAGTTTTAGTATATTATTAGATGTTTTAAACAGTTTCTAGCGTTCCAGGTGACATCTATTCATTATTTAATTTTAGAGTTCTATGAGTTATTAATAACAAGCCTACTATGAAACTAAGCAGTCACATATACTTCTTTGTATTCTTTTGAACCATCATCGTAAATTTACCAGTTTTTGTATATTATTAGATGTTTTAAACAGTTACTAACGTTCCAGGTGACATCTATTAATTTTTTAATTTTAGAGGACTATGAGTTATTGATAACAAGCCTACTATGAAACTAAGCAGTCACCTAAACTTCTGAGTATTCTTTTGAACCATCCTCTTAAATTTACCAGTTTTTTTATATTATTAAATGTTTTAAACAGTTTCTAGCGTTCCAGGTGACATCTATTAATTATTTAATTTTAGAGGAGAATGAGTTATTGATAACAAGCCTACTATGAAATTAACCAGTAACCTATACTTCTATGTATTCTTTTGAACCATACTCTTAAATGTACCTTTTTTTGTATATTATTAGATGTTTTAAACAGTTTCTAGCATTCCAGGTGACATCTATTAATTCTTTAATTTTAGAGGACTATGAGTTATTGATAGCAAGCATACTATGAAACTAAGTAGTCACCTATACTTCTGTGTATTCTTTTGAACCATCCTCATAAATTTACTAGTTTTTGTATATTATTAGATGTTTTAAACACTTATTAGTGTTCCCGGTGACATCTACTAATTATTTAATTTTAGAGGACTATGAGTTATTGATAACAAGCCTACTATTAAACTAAGCAGTCACCTATACTTCTGTTTATTCTTTTGAACCATCCTATTAAATTTACAAGTTTAGTATATTATTAGATGTTTAAACAGTTTCTAGCGTTCCAGGTGACATCTATTTATTCTTTAATATTAGAGTTCTACGAGTTATTAATAACAAGCCTACTATGAAACTAAGCAGTCACATATACTTCTTTGTATTCTTTTAAACCATCCTCGTAAATTTACCAGTTTTTGTATATTATTAGATGTTTTAAACAGTTACTAGCGTTCCAGGTGACATCTATTAATTCTTTAATTTTAGAGGACTATGAGTTATTGATAACAAGCCTACTCTGAAACTAAGCAGTCTCCTATACTTATGTGTATTCTTTTGAACCATCCTCTTAAATTTACCAGTTTTAGTATATTATTAGATGTTTTAAACAGTTTCTAGCGTTCCAGGTGACATCTATTCATTATTTAATTTTTAGAGTTCTATGAGTTATTAATAACAAGCCTACTATGAAACTAAGCAGTCACATATACTTCTTTGTATTCTTTTGAACCATCATCGTAAATTTACCAGTTTTTGTATATTATTAGATGTTTTAAACAGTTACTAATGTTCCAGGTGACATCTATTAATTTTTTAATTTTAGAGGACTATGAGTTATTGATAACAAGCCTACTATGAAACTAAGCAGTCACCTAAACTTATGAGTATTCTTTTGAACCATCCTCTTAAATTTACCAGTTTTAGTATATTATTAGATGTTTTAAACAGTTTCTAGCGTTCCATGTGACATCTATTATTTCTTTAATTTTAGTGTTCTACGAGTTATTAATAACAAGCCTAATATGAAACTAAGCAGTCACATATACTTCTTTGTATTCTTTTGAACCATCCTTGTAAATTTACCAGTTTTTGTATATTATTAGATGTTATAACAATTGTTGGCGTTCCAGGTGACATATATTAATTCTTTAATTTTAGAGGACTATGAGTTATTGATAACAAGCCTACTATGAAACTAAGCAGTCACCTATACTTCTGTGTATTCTTCTGAACCATCCTCGTAAATTTACCAGTTTTTGCATATTATTAGATGTTTTAAACAGTTACTAGCGTTCCAGGTGACATCTATTAATTCTTTACTTTTAGAGGACTATGAGTTATTGATAACAAGCCTACTCTGAAACTAAGCAGTCTCCTATACTTTTGTATATTCTTTTGAACCATCCTCTTAAATTTACCAGTTTTTGTATATTATTAGATGTTTTAAATAGTTTCTAGCATTCCAGGTGACATCTATTAATTCTTTACTTTTAGAGGACTATGAGTTATTGATAACAAGCCTACTATGAAATTAACCAGTAAACTATACTTCTATGTATTCTTTTGAACCATCCTCTTAAATTTACCAGTTTTTTTTTATATTATTAGATGTTTTAAACAGTTTCTAGCGTTCCAGGTGACATCTATTAATTCTTTAATTTTAGAGTACAATGAGTTATTGATAACAAGCCTACTATGAAACTAACCAGTAACCTATACTTCTATGTATTCTTTTGAACCATCCTCTTAAATTTACCATTTTTTTGTATATTATTAGATGTTTTAAGCAGTTTCTAGCGTTCCAGGTGACATCTATTAATTCTTTACTTTTAGAGGACTATGAGTTATTGATAACAAGCCTACTCTGATACTAAGCAGTCTCCTATACTTCTGTGTCTTCTTTTGAACCATCCTCTTAAATTTACCAGTTTATTATATTATTAGATGTTTTAAGTAGTTTCTAGTGTTCCAGGTGACATCTATTAATTATTTAATTTTAGAGGACTATGAGTTATTGATAACAAGCGTACTATGAAAGTAAGCAGTCTCCTATACTTCTGTGTATTCTTTTGAACCATCCTCGTAAATTTACCAGCTTTTGTATATTATTAGATGTTTTAAACAATTATTGGCGTTCCAGGTGACATATATTAATTCTTTAATTTTAGAGGACTATGAGTTATTGATAACAAGCCTACTATGAAACTAAGCAGTCACCTATACTTCTGTGTATTCTTCTGAACCATCCTCGTAAATTTACCAGTTTTTGTATATTATTAGATGTTTTAAACAGTTACTAGCGTTCCAGGACACATCTATTAATTCTTTACTTTTAGAGGACTATGAGTTATTGATAACAAGCCTACTCTGAAACTACGCAGTCTCCTATACTTTTGTATATTCTTATGAACCATCCTCTTAAATTTACCAGTTTTTGTATATTATTAGATGTTTTAAATAGTTTCTAGCATTCCAGGTGACATCTATTAATTCTTTACTTTTAGAGGACTATGAGTTATTGATAACAAGCCTATTCTAAAACTAAGCAGTCTCCCATACTTCTGTGTATTCTTTTGAACCACCCTCTTAAATTTACCAGTTTATTATATTATTAGATGTTTTAAACAGTTTCTAGCTTTCCAGGTGACATCTATTAATTCTTTAATCTTAGAGGACTATGAGTTATGGATAACAAACCTACTACGAAACTAAGCAGTCACCTATACTTCTGTGTATTCTTTTGAACCATCCTCGTAAATTTACCAGTTTTTGTATATTATTAGATGTTTTAAACACTTATTAGTGTTCCAGGTGACATCGACTAATTCTTTAATTGTAGAGGACTATGAGTTATTGATAACAAGTCTACTATGAAACTAAGCAGTCACCTATACTTATGTGTATTCTTTTGAACCATCCTCTTAAATTTACCAGTTCTTGTATATTATTAGATGTTTTAAACAGTTTCTAGCGTTCCAGGTGACATATATTAATTCTTTACTTTTAGAGGACTATGAGTTATTGATAACAAGCCTACTCTGAAACTAAGCAGTCTCCTATACTTCTGTGTATTCTTTTGAACCATCCTCTTAAATTTACCAGTTTATTATATTATTAGATGTTTTAAACAGTTTCTAGCGTTCCAGGTGACATCTATTCATTATTTAATTTTAGAGTTCTATGAGTTATTAATAACAAGCCTACTATGAAACTAAGCAGTCACATATACTTCTTTGTATTCTTTTAAACCATCCTCGTAAATTTACCAGTTTTTGTATATTATTAGATGTTTTAAACAATTATTGGCGTTCCAGGTGACATATATTAATTCTTTAATTTTAGAGGACTATGAGTTATTGATAACAAGCCTACTATGAAACTAAGCAGTCACCTATACTTCTGTGTATTCTTCTGAACCATCCTCGTAAATTTACCAGTTTTTGTATATTATTAGATGTTTTAAACAGTTACTAGCGTTCCAGGTGACATCTATTAATTCTTTACTTTTAGAGGACTATGAGTTATTGATAACAAGCCTACTCTGAAACTAAGCAGTCTCCTATACTTCTGTATATTCTTTTGAACCATCCTCTTAAATTTACCAGTTTTTGTATATTATTATATGTTTTAAATAGTTTCTAGCATTCCAGGTGACATATATTAATTCTTTACTTTTAGAGGACTATGAGTTATTGATAACAAGCCTATTCTGAAACTAAGCAGTCTCCCATACTTCTGTGTATTCTTTTGAACCATCCTCTTAAATTTACCAGTTTATTATATTATTAGATGTTTTAAACAGTTTCTAGCTTTCCAGGTGACATCTATTAATTCTTTAATCTTAGAGGACTATGAGTTATTGATAATAAGCCTACTACGAAACTAAGCAGTCACCTATACTTCTGTGTATTCTTTTGAACCTTCCTCGTAAATTTACCAGTTTTTGTATATTATTAGATGTTTTAAACACTTATTAGTGTTCCAGGTGACATCGACTAATTCTTTAATTATAGAGGACTATGAGTTATTGATAACAAGTCTACTATGAAACTAACCAGTAACCTATACTTCTATGTATTCTTTTGAACCATCCTCTTAAATTTACCATTTTTTTGTATATTATTAGATGTTTTAAGCAGTTTCTAGCGTTCCAGGTGACATCTATTAATTCTTTACTTTTAGAGGACTATGAGTTATTGATAACAAGCCTACTCTGATACTAAGCAGTCTCCTATACTTCTGTGTATTCTTTTGAACCATCCTCTTAAATTTACCAGTTTATTATATTATTAGATGTTTTAAGTAGTTTCTAGTGTTCCAGGTGACATCTATTAATTATTTAATTTTAGAGGACTATGAGTTATTGATAACAAGCGTACTATGAAAGTAAGCAGTCTCCTATACTTCTGTGTATTCTTTTGAACCATCCTCTAAAATTTACCAGTTTATTATATTATTAGATGTTTTAAACAGTTTCTAGCGTTCCAGGTGACATCTATTCATTATTTAATTTTAGAGTTCTATGAGTTATTAATAACAAGCCTACTATGAAACTAAGCAGTCACATATACTTCTTTGTATTCTTTTAAACCATCCTCGTAAATTTACCAGTTTTTGTATATTATTAGATGTTTTAAACAGTTACTAGCGTTCCAGGTGACATCTATTAATTCTTTAATTTTAGAGGACTATGAGTTATTGATAACAAGCCTACTCTGAAACTAAGCAGTCTCCAATACTTCTGTGTATTCTTTTGAACCATCCTCTTAAATTTACCAGTTTTAGTATATTATTAGATGTTTTAATCAGTTTCTAGCGTTCCAGGTGACATCTATTCATTATTTAATTTTAGAGTTCTATGAGTTATTAATAACAAGCCTACTATGAAACTAAGCAGTCACATATACTTCTTTGTATTCTTTTGAACCATCATCGTAAATTTACCAGTTTTTGTATATTATTAGATGTTTTAAACAGTTACTAACGTTCCAGGTGACATCTATTAATTTTTTAATTTTAGAGGACTATGAGTTATTGATAACAAGCCTACTATGAAACTAAGCAGTCACCTAAACTTATGAGTATTCTTTTGAACCATCCTTTTAAATTTACCAGTTTTAGTATATTATTAGATGTTTTAAACAGTTTCTAGCGTTCCATGTGACATCTATTATTTCTTTAATTTTAGTGTTCTACGAGTTATTCATAACAAGCCTAATATGAAACTAAGCAGTCACATATACTTCTTTGTATTCTTTTGAACCATCCTCGTAAATTTACCAGTTTTTGTATATTATTAGATGTTTTAAACAATTATTGGCGTTCCAGGTGACATATATTAATTCTTTAATTTTAGAGGACTATGAGTTATTGAAGACAAGCCTACTATGAAACTAAGCAGTCACCTATACTTCTGTGTATTCTTCTGAACCATCCTCGTAAATTTACCAGTTTTTGTATATTATTAGATGTTTTAAACAGTTACTAGCGTTCCAGGTGACATCTATTAATTCTTTACTTTTAGAGGACTATGAGTTATTGATAACAAGCCTACTCTGAAACTAAGCAGTCTCCTATACTTCTGTATATTCTTTTGAACCATCCTCTTAAATTTACCAGTTTTTGTATATTATTATATGTTTTAAATAGTTTCTAGCATTCCAGGTGACATATATTAATTCTTTACTTTTAGAGGACTATGAGTTATTGATAACAAGCCTACTCTGATACTAAGCAGTCTCCTATACTTCTGTGTATTCTTTTGAACCATCCTCTTAAATTTACCAGTTTATTATATTATTAGATGTTTTAAACAGTTTCTAGCTTTCCAGGTGACATCTATTAATTCTTTAATCTTAGAGGACTATGAGTTATTGATAATAAGCCTACTACGAAACTAAGCAGTCACCTATACTTCTGTGTATTCTTTTGAACCTTCCTCGTAAATTTACCAGTTTTTGTATATTATTAGATGTTTTAAACACTTATTAGTGTTCCAGGTGACATCGACTAATTCTTTAATTATAGAGGACTATGAGTTATTGATAACAAGTCTACTATGAAACTAACCAGTAACCTATACTTCTATGTATTCTTTTGAACCATCCTCTTAAATTTACCATTTTTTGTATATTATTAGATGTTTTAAGCAGTTTCTAGCGTTCCAGGTGACATCTATTAATTCTTTACTTTTAGAGGACTATGAGTTATTGATAACAAGCCTACTCTGATACTAAGCAGTCTCCTATACTTCTGTGTATTCTTTTGAACCATCCTCTTAAATTTACCAGTTTATTATATTATTAGATGTTTTAAGTAGTTTCTAGTGTTCCAGGTGACATCTATTAATTATTTAATTTTAGAGGACTATGAGTTATTGATAACAAGCGTACTATGAAAGTAAGCAGTCTCCTATACTTCTGTGTATTCTTTTGAACCATCCTCTAAAATTTACCAGTTTAGTATATTATTAGATGTTTTAAACAGTTTCTAGCGTTCCAGGTGACATCTATTAATTCTTTAATCTTAGAGGACTATGAGTTATTGATAACAAACCCACTACGAAACTAAGAAGTCACCTATACTTCTGTGTATTCTTTTGAACCATCCTCGTAAATTTACCAGTTTTTGAATATTATTAGATGTTTTAAACACTTATTAGTGTTCCAGGTGACATCGACTAATTCTTTAATTGTAGAGGACTATGAGTTATTGATAACAAGCCTACTCTGAAACTACGCAGTCTTCTATACTTCTGTATATTCTTATGAACCATCCTCTTAAATTTACCAGTTTTTGTATATTATTAGATGTTTTAAATAGTTTCTAGCATTCCAGGTGACATCTATTAATTCTTTACTTTTAGAGGACTATGAGTTATTGATAACAAGCCTATTCTGAAACTAAGCAGTCTCCCATACTTCTGTGTATTCTTTTGAACCATCCTCTTAAATTTACCAGTTTATTATATTATTAGATGTTTTAAACAGTTTCTAGCTTTCCAGGTGACATTTATTAATTCTTTAATCTTAGAGGACTATGAGTTATTGATAACAAACCTACTACGAAACTAAGAAGTCACCTATACTTCTGTGTATTCTTTTGAACCATCCTCGTAAATTTACCAGTTTTTGTATATTATTAGATGTTTTACACACTTATTAGTGTTCCAGGTGACATCGACTAATTCTTTAATTGTAGAGGACTATGAGTTATTGATAACAAGTCTACTATGAAACTAAGCAGTCACCTATACTTCTGTGTATTCTTCTGAACCATCCTCGTAAATTTACCAGTTTTTGTATATTATTAGATGTTTTAAACAGTTACTAGCGTTCCAGGTGACATCTATTAATTCTTTACTTTTTGAGGACTATGAGTTATTGATAACAAGCCTACTCTGAAACTAAGCAGTCTCCTATACTTCTGTATATTCTTTTGAACCATCCTCTTAAATTTACCAGTTTTTGTATATTATTATATGTTTTAAATAGTTTCTAGCATTCCAGGTGACATCTATTAATTCTTTACTTTTAGAGGACTATGAGTTATTGATAACAAGCCTATTCTGAAACTAAGCAGTCTCCCATACTTCTGTGTATTCTTTTGAACCATCCTCTTAAATTTACCAGTTTATTATATTATTAGATGTTTTAAACAGTTTCTAGCTTTCCAGGTGACATCTATTAATTCTTTAATCTTAGAGGACTATGAGTTATTGATAATAAGCCTACTACGAAACTAAGCAGTCACCTATACTTCTGTGTATTCTTTTGAACCTTCCTCGTAAATTTACCAGTTTTTGTATATTATTAGATGTTTTAAACACTTATTAGTGTTCCAGGTGACATCGACTAATTCTTTAATTGTAGAGGACTATGAGTTATTGATAACAAGTCTACTATGAAACTAAGCAGTCACCTATACTTATGTGTATTCTTTTGAACTATCTTCTTAAATTTACCAGTTCTTGTATATTATTAGATGTTTTAAACAGTTTCTAGCGTTCCAGGTGACATCTATTAATTCTTCAATTTTAGAGGAGAATGAGTTATTGATAACAAGCCTACTCTGAAATTAAGCAGTCTCCTATACTTCTGTATATTCTTTTGAACCATCCTCTTAAATTTACCAGTTTTTGTATATTATTAGATGTTTTAAATAGTTTCTAGCATTCCAGGTGACATCTATTAATTCTTTACTTTTAGAGGACTATGAGTTATTGATAACAAGCCTATTCTGAAACTAAGCAGTCTCCCATACTTCTGTGTATTCTTTTGAACCATCCTCTTAAATTTACCAGTTTATTATATTATTAGATGTTTTAAACAGTTTCTAGCTTTCCAGGTGACATCTATTAATTCTTTAATCTTAGAGGACTATGAGTTATTGATAATAAGCCTACTACGAAACTAAGCAGTCACCTATACTTCTGTGTATTCTTTTGAACCTTCCTCGTAAATTTACCAGTTTTTGTATATTATTAGATGTTTTAAACACTTATTAGTGTTCCAGGTGACATCGACTAATTCTTTAATTATAGAGGACTATGAGTTATTGATAACAAGTCTACTATGAAACTAACCAGTAACCTATACTTCTATGTATTCTTTTGAACCATCCTCTTAAATTTACCATTTTTTGTATATTATTAGATGTTTTAAGCAGTTTCTAGCGTTCCAGGTGACATCTATTAATTCTTTACTTTTAGAGGACTATGAGTTATTGATAACAAGCCTACTCTGATACTAAGCAGTCTCCTATACTTCTGTGTATTCTTTTGATACATCCTCTTAAATTTACCAGTTTATTATATTATTAGATGTTTTAAGTAGTTTCTAGTGTTCCAGGTGACATCTATTAATTATTTAATTTTAGAGGACTATGAGTTATTGATAACAAGCGTACTATGAAAGTAAGCAGTCTCCTATACTTCTGTGTATTCTTTTGAACCATCCTCTAAAATTTACCAGTTTAGTATATTATTAGATGTTTTAAACAGTTTCTAGCGTTCCAGGTGACATCTATTAATTCTTTAATCTTAGAGGACTATGAGTTATTGATAACAAACCTACTACGAAACTAAGAAGTCACCTATACTTCTGTGTATTCTTTTGAACCATCCTCGTAAATTTACCAGTTTTTGTATATTATTAGATGTTTTAAACACTTATTAGTGTTCCAGGTGACATCGACTAATTCTTTAATTGTAGAGGACTATGAGTTATTGATAACAAGCCTACTCTGAAACTACGCAGTCTCCTATACTTCTGTATATTCTTATGAACCATCCTCTTAAATTTACCAGTTTTTGTATATTATTAGATGTTTTAAATAGTTTCTAGCATTCCAGGTGACATCTATTAATTCTTTACTTTTAGAGGACTATGAGTTATTGATAACAAGCCTATTCTGAAACTAAGCAGTCTCCCATACTTTTGTGTATTCTTTTGAACCATCCTCTTAAATTTACCAGTTTATTATATTATTAGATGTTTTAAACAGTTTCTAGCTTTCCAGGTGACATCTATTAATTCTTTAATCTTAGAGGACTATGAGTTATTGATAACAAACCTACTACGAAACTAAGAAGTCACCTATACTTCTGTGTATTCTTTTGAACCATCCTCGTAAATTTACCAGTTTTTGTATATTATTAGATGTTTTAAACACTTATTAGTGTTCCAGGTGACATCGACTAATTCTTTAATTGTAGAGGACTATGAGTTATTGATAACAAGTCTACTATGAAACTAAGCAGTCACCTATACTTATGTGTATTCTTTTGAACCATCCTCTTAAATTTACCAGTTCTTGTATATTATTAGATGTTTTAAACAGTTTCTAGCGTTCCAGGTGAGATCTATTAATTCTTTACTTTTAGAGGACTATGAGTTATTGATAACAAGCCTATTCTGAAACTAAGCAGTCTCCCATACTTCTGTGTATTCTTTTGAACCATCCTCTTAAATTTACCAGTTTATTATATTATTAGATGTTTTAAACAGTTTCTAGCGTTCCAGGTGACATCTATTAATTCTTTAATCTTGGAGGACTATGAGTTATTGATAACAAACCTACTACGAAACTAAGAAGTCACCTATACTTCTGTGTATTCTTTTGAACCATCCTCGTAAATTTACCAGTTTTTGTATATTATTAGATGTTTTAAACACTTATTAGTGTTCCAGGTGACATCGACTAATTCTTTAATTGTAGAGGACTATGAGTGATTGATAACAAGTCTACTATGAAACTAAGCAGTCACCTATACTTATGTGTATTCTTTTGAACCATCCTCTTAAATTTACCAGTTCTTGTATATTATTAGATGTTTTAAACAGTTACTAACGTTCCAGGTGACATCTATTAATTTTTTAATTTTAGAGGACTATGAGTTATTGATAACAAGCCTACTATGAAACTAAGCAGTCACCTAAACTTATGAGTATTCTTTTGAACCATCCTTTTAAATTTACCAGTTTTAGTATATTATTAGATGTTTTAAACAGTTTCTAGCGTTCCATGTGACATCTATTATTTCTTTAATTTTAGTGTTCTACGAGTTATTCATAACAAGCCTAATATGAAACTAAGCAGTCACATATACTTCTTTGTATTCTTTTGAACCATCCTCGTAAACTTACCAGTTTTTGTATATTATTAGATGTTTTAAACAATTATTGGCGTTCCAGGTGACATCTATTAATTCTTTACTTTTAGAGGACTATGAGTTATTGATAACAAGCCTACTCTGAAATTAAGCAGTCTCCTATACTTCTGTATATTCTTTTGAACCATCCTCTTAAATTTACCAGTTTTTGTATATTATTAGATGTTTTAAATAGTTTCTAGCATTCCAGGTGACATCTATTAATTCTTTACTTTTAGAGGACTATGAGTTATTGATAACAAGCCTATTCTGAAACTAAGCAGTCTCCCATACTTCTGTGTATTCTTTTGAACCATCCTCTTAAATTTACCAGTTTATTATATTATTAGATGTTTTAAACAGTTTCTAGCTTTCCAGGTGACATCTATTAATTCTTTAATCTTAGAGGACTATGAGTTATTGATAATAAGCCTACTACGAAACTAAGCAGTCACCTAAACTTCTGAGTATTCTTTTGAACCATCCTCTTAAATTTACCAGTTTTTTTATATTATTAAATGTTTTAAACAGTTTCTAGCATTCCAGGTGACATCTATTAATTATTTAATCATAGAGGACTATGAGTTATTGATAACAAGTCTACTATGAAACTAAGCAGTCACCTATACTTATGTGTATTCTTTTGAACTATCCTCTTAAATTTACCAGTTCTTGTATATTATTAGATGTTTTAAACAGTTTCTAGCGTTCCAGGTGACATCTATTAATTCTTCAATTTTAGAGGAGAATGAGTTATTGATAACAAGCCTACTATGAAACTAACCAGTAACCTATACATCTATGTATTCTTTTGAACCATCCTCGTAAATTTACCAGTTTTTGTATATTATTAGATGTTTTAAACACTTATTAGTGTTCCATTAGACATCTACTAATTCTTTAATTTTAGAGGACTATGAGTTATTGATAACAAGCCTACGATGAAACTAAGCAGTCAGCTATACTTATGTGTATTCTTTTGAACCATCCTCTTAAATTTACCAGTTTTTGTATATTATTAGATGTTTTAAATAGTTTCTAGCGTTCTAGGTGACATCTATTAATTCTTTAATTTTAGATTACAATGAGTTATTGATAACAAGTCTACTATGAAACTAAGCAGTCACCTATACTTATGTGTATTCTTTTGAACTATCCTCTTAAATTTACCAGTTCTTGTATATTATTAGATGTTTTAAACAGTTTCTAGCGTTCCAGGTGACATCTATTAATTCTTAAATTTTAGAGGAGAATGAGTTATTGATAACAAGCCTACTATGAAACTAACCAGTAACCTATACTTCTATGTATTCTTTTGAACCATCCTCGTAAATTTACCAGTTTTTGTATATTATTAGATGTTTTAAACACTTATTAGTGTTCCATTAGACATCTACTAATTCTTTAATTTTAGAAGACTATGAGTTATTGATAACAAGCCTACGATGAAACTAAGCAGTCAGCTATACTTATGTGTATTCTTTTGAACCATCCTCTTAAATTTACCAGTTTTTGTATATTATTAGATGTTTTAAATAGTTTCTAGCGTTCTAGGTGACATCTATTAATTCTTTAATTTTAGATTACAATGAGTTATTGATAACAAGCCTACTATGAAACTAACCAGTAACCTATACTTCTATGTATTCTTTTGAACCATCCTCTTAAATTTACCATTTTTTTGTATATTATTAGATGTTTTAAGCAGTTTCTAGCGTTCCAGGTGACATCTATTAATTCTTTACTTTTAGAGGACTATGAGTTATTGATAACAAGCCTACTCTGATACTAAGCAGTCTCCTATACTTCTGTGTATTCTTTTGAACCATCCTCTTAAATTTACCAGTTTATTATATTATTAGATGTTTTAAGTAGTTTATAGTGTTCCAGGTGACATCTATTAATTATTTAATTTTAGAGGACTATGAGTTATTGATAACAAGCGTACTATGAAAGTAAGTAGTCTCCTATACTTCTGTGTATTCTTTTGAACCATCCTCGTAAATTTACTAGTTTTTGTATATTATTAGATGTTTTAAACACTTATTAGTGTTCCCGGTGACATCTACTAATTCATTAATTTTAGAGGACTATGAGTTATTGATAACAAGCCTACTATTAAACTAAGCAGTCACATATACTTCTGTGTATTCTTTTGAACCATCCTCTTAAATTTACCAGTTTAGTATATTATTAGATGTTTTAAACAGTTTCTAGCGTTCCAGGTGACATCTATTTATTCTTTAATATTAGAGTTCTACGAGTTATTAATAACAAGCCTACTATGAAACTAAGCAGTCACATATACTTCTTTGTATTATTTTGAACCATCCTCGTGAATTTAACAGTTTTTGTATATTATTAGATGTTTTAAACACTTATTAGTGTTCCAGGTGACATCTACTAATTCTTTAATTTTAGAGGACTATGAGTTATGGATAACAAGCCTACTATTAAACTAAGCAGTCACCTATACTTATGTGTATTCTTTTGAACCATCCTCTTAAATTACCAGTTTTTGTACATTATTAGATGTTTTAAACAGTTACTAGCGTTCCAGGTGACATCTATTAATTCTTTAATTTTAGAGAACTATGAGTTATTGATAACAAGCCTACTCTTAAACTAAGCAGTCACCTATACTTCTGTGTATTCTTTTGAACCATCCTCGTAAATTTACTAGTTTTTGTATATTATTAGATGTTTTAAACACTTATTAGTGTTCCCGGTGACATCTACTAATTCTTTAATTTTAGAGGACTATGAGTTATTGATAACAAGCCTACTATTAAACTAAGCAGTCACCTATACTTCTGTGTATGCTTTTGAACCATCCTCTTAAATTTACCAGTTTAGTATATTATTAGATGTTTTAAACAGTTTCTAGCGTTCCAGGTAACATCTATTTATTCTTTAATATTAGAGTTCTACGAGTTATTAATAACAAGCCTACTATGAAACTAAGCAGTCACATATACTTCTTTGTAATCTTTTGAACCATCCTCGTAAATTTACCAGTTTTTGTATATTATTAGATGTTTTAAACAGTTACTAGCGTTCCAGGTGACATCTATTAATTCTTTAATTTTAGAGGACTATGAGTTATTGATAACAAGCCTACTCTTAAACTAAGCAGTCTCCTATACTTCTGTGTATTCTTTTGAACCATCCTATTAAATTTACCAGTTTTAGTATATTATTAGATGTTTTAAACAGTTTCTAGCGTTCCAGGTGACATCTATTCATTATTTAATTTTAGAGTTCTATGAGTTATTAATAACAAGCCTACTATAAAACTAAGCAGTCACATATACTTCTTTGTATTCTTTTGAACCATCATCGTAAATTTACCAGTTTTTGTATATTATTAGATGTTTTAAACAGTTACTAACGTTCCAGGTGACATCTATTAATTTTTTAATTTTAGAGGACTATGAGTTATTGATAACAAGCCTACTTTGAAACTAAGCAGTCACCTAAACTTCTGAGTATTCTTTTGAACCATCCTCTTAAATTTACCAGTTTTTTTATATTATTAAATGTTTTAAACAGTTTCTAGCGTTCCAGGTGACATCTATTAATTATTTAATTTTAGAGGACAATGAGTTATTGATAACAAGCCTACTATGAAATTAACGAGTAACCTATACTTCTATGTATTCTTTTGAACCATCCTCTTAAATTTACCATTTTTTTGTATATTATTAGATGTTTTAAACAGTTTCTAGCATTCCAGGTGACATCTATTAATTATTTAATCATAGAGGACTATGAGTTATTGATAACAAGCCTACTACGAAACTAAGCAGTCACCTATACTTCTGTGTATTCTTTTGAACCATCCTCGTAAATTTACCAGTTTTTGTATATTATTAGATGTTTTAAACACTTATTAGTGTTCCAGTTGACATCGACTAATTCTTTAATTGTAGAGGACTATGAGTTATTGATAACAAGTCTACTATGAAACTAAGCAGTCACCTATACTTATGTGTATTCTTTTGAACCATCCTCTAAAATTTACCAGTTTTAGTATATTATTAGATGTTTTAAACAGTTTCTAGCGTTCCAGGTGACATCTATTCATTATTTAATTTTAGAGTTCTATGAGTTATTAATAACAAGCCTACTATAAAACTAAGCAGTCACATATACTTCTTTGTATTCTTTTGAACCATCATCGTAAATTTACCAGTTTTTGTATATTATTAGATGTTTTAAACAGTTACTAACGTTCCAGGTGACATCTATTAATTTTTTAATTTTAGAGGACTATGAGTTATTGATAACAAGCCTACTATGAAAATAAGGAGTCACCTAAACTTCTGAGTATTCTTTTGAACCATCCTCTTAAATTTACCAGTTTTTTTATATTATTAAATGTTTTAAGCAGTTTCTAGCGTTCCAGGTGACATCTATTAATTAATTAATTTTAGAGGACAGTGAGTTATTGATAACAAGCCTACTATGAAATTAACCAGTAACCTATACTTCTATGTATTCTTTAGAACCATCCTCTTAAATTTACCATTTTTTTGTATATTATTAGATGTTTTAAACAGTTTCTAGCATTCCAGGTGACATCTATTAATTCTTTAATTTTAGAGGACTATGAGTTATTGATAACAATCCTACTATTAAACTAACAGTCACCTATACTTCTGTGTATTCTTTTGAACCATCCTCTTAAATTTACCAGTTTAGTATATTATTAGATGTTTTAAACAGTTTCTAGCATTCCAGGTGACATCTATTTATTCTTTAATATTAGAGTTCTACGAGTTATTAATAACAAACCTACTATGAAACTAAGCAGTCACATATACTTCTTTGTATTCTTTTGAACCATCCTCGTAAATTTACCAGTTTTTGTATATTATTAGATGTTTTAGACACTTATTAGTCTTCCAGGTGACATCGACTAATTCTTTAATTGTAGAGGACTATGAGTTATTGATAACAAGTCTACTATGAAAATAAGCAGTCACCTATACTTATGTGTATTCTTTTGAACCATCCTCTTAAATTTACCAGTTCTTGTATATTATTAGATGTTTTAAACAGTTTCTAGCGTTCCAGGTGACATCTATTAATTCTTTAATTTTAGAGGACAATGAGTTATTGATAACAAGCCTACTACGAAACTAACCAGTAACCTATACTTCTATGTATTCTTTTGAACCATCCTCGTAAATTTACCAGTTTTTGTATATTATTAGATGTTTTAAACACTTATTAGAGTTCCATTAGACATCTACTAATTCTTTAATTTTAGAGGACTATGAGTTATTGATAACAAGCCTACGATGAAACTAAGCAGTCAGCTATACCTATGTGTATTCTTTTGAACCATCCTCTTAAATTTACCAGTTTTTGTATATTATAAGATGTTTTAACAGTTTCTAGCGTTCCAGGTGACATCTATTAATTCTTTAATTTTAGAGTACAATGAGTTATTGATAACAAGCCTACTATGAAACTAACCAGTAACCTATACTTTTATGTATCCTTTTGAACCATCCTCTTAAATTTACCATTTTTTTTGTATATTATTAGATGTTTTAAGCAGTTTCTAGCGTTACAGGTGACATCTATTAATTCTTTAATTTTAGAGGACTATGAGTTATTGATATCAAGCCTACTCTGATACTAAGCAGTCTCCTATACTTCTGTGTATTCTTTTGAACCATCCTCTTAAATTTACCAGTTTATTATATTATTAGATGTTTTAAACAGTTTCTAATGTTCCAGGTGACATCTATTAATTATTTAATTTTAGAGGACTATGAGTTATTGATAACAAGCGTACTATGAAAGTAAGCAGTCACCTATACTTCAGTGTATTCTTTTGAACCATCCTCTTAAATTTACCAGTTTAGTATATTATTAGATGTTTTAAACAGTTTCTAGCGTTCCAGGTGGCATCTATTTATTCTTTAATATTAGAGTTCTACGAGTTATTAATAACAAGCCTGCTATGAAACTAAGCAGTCACATATACTTCTTTGTATTCTTTTGAACCATCCTCGTAAATTTACTAGTTTTTGTATATTATTAGATGTTTTAAACAGTTACTAGCGTCCCAAGTGACATCTATTAATTCTTTAATTTTAGAGGACTATGAGTTATTGATAACAAGCCTACTCTTAAACTAAGCAGTCTCCTATACATCTGTGTATTCTTTTGAACCATCCTCTTAAATTTACCAGTTTTAGTATATTATTAGATGTTTTAAACAGTTTCTAGCGTTCCAGGTGACATCTATTCATTATTTAATTTTAGAGTTCTATGAGTTATTAATAACAAGCCTACTATGAAACTAAGCATTCACATATACTTCTTTGTATTCTTTTGAACCATCATCGTAAATTTACCAGTTTTTGTATATTATTAGATGTTTTAAACAGTTACTAACGTTCCAGGTGACATCTATTAATTTTTTAATTTTAGAGGACTATGAGTTATTGATAACAAGCCTACTATGAAACTAAGCAGTCACCTAAACTTCTGAGTATTCTTTTGAACCATCCTCTTAAATTTACAAGTTTTTTTATATTATTAAATGTTTTAAACAGTTTCTAGCGTTCCAGGTGACATCTATTAATTATTTAATTTTAGAGCACAATGAGTTATTGATAACAAGCCTACTATGAAATTTACCAGTAACCTATACTTCTATGTATTCTTTTGAACCATCCTCTTGAATTTAACAATTTTTTGTATATTATTAGATGTTTTAAACAGTTTCTAGCATTCCAGGTGACATCTATTAATTCTTTAATTTTAGAGGACTATGAGTTATTGATAGCAAGCATACTATGAAACTAAGCAGTCACCTATACTTCTGTGTATTCTTTTGAACCATCCTCGTAAATTTACTAGTTTTTGTATATTATTAGATGTTTTAAACACTTATTAGTGTTCCCGGTGACATCTACTAATTCTTTAATTTTAGAGGACTATGAGTTATTGATAACAAGCCTACTATTAAACTAAGCAGTCACCAATACTTCTGTGTATTCTTTTGAACCATCCTCTTAAATTTACCAGTTTAGTATATTATTAGATGTTTTAAACAGTTTCTAGCGTTCCAGGTGATATCTATTTATTCTTTAATATTAGAGTTCTACGAGTTATTAATAACAAGCCTACTATGAAACTAAGCAGTCACATATACTTCTTTGTATTCTTTTAAACCATCCTCGTAAATTTACCAGTTTTTATATATTATTAGATGTTTTAAACAGTTACTAGCATTCCAGGTGACATTTATTAATTCTTTAATTTTAGAGGACTATGAGTTATTGATAACAAGCCTACTCTGAAACTAAGCAGTCTCCTATACTTCTGTGTATTCTTTTGAACCATCCTCTTAAATTTACCAGTTTTAGTATATTATTAGATGTTTTAAACAGTTTCTAGCGTTCCATGTGACATCTATTATTTCTTTAATTTTAGTGTTCTACGAGTTATTGATAACAAGCCTACTATGAAACTAAGCAGTCACCTAAACTTCTGAGTATTCTTTTGAACCATCCTCTTAAATTTACCAGTTTTAGTATATTATTAGATGTTTTAAACAGTTTCTAGCGTTCCATGTGACATCTATTAATTCTTTAATTTTAGAGGACAATGAGTTATTGATAACAAGCCTACTATGAAATTAACCAGTAACCTATACTTCTATGTATTCTTTTGAACCATCCTCTTAAATTTACCATTTTTTGTATATTATTAGATGTTTTAAACAGTTTCTAGCGTTCCAGGTGACATCTATTAATTCTTTACTTTTAGAGGACTATGAGTTATTGATAACAAGCCTACTATAAAAGTAAGCAGTCACCTATACTTCTGTGTGTTCTTTTGAACCATCCTCTTAAATTTACCAGTTTTTGCATATTATTAGATGTTTTAAACAGTTTCTGGCATTCAGGTGACATCTATTAATTCTTTACTTTTAGAGGACTATGAGTTATTGATAACAAGCCTACTCTGAAACTAAGCAGTCTCCTATACTTCTGTGATTCTTTTGAACCATCCTCTTAAATTTACCAGTTTAGTATATTATTAGATGTTTTAAACAGTTTCTAGCGTTCCAGGTGACATCTATTAATTCTTTAATCTTAGAGGACTATGAGTTATTGATAACAAGCCTACTACGAAACTAAGCAGTCACCTATACTTCTGTGTATTCTTTTGAAGCATCCTCTTAAATTTACCATTTTTTTGTATATTATTAGATGTTTTAAACAGTTTCTAGCGTTCCAGGTGACATCTATTAGTTCTTTAATTTTAGAGAACAATGAGTTATTGATAACAAGCCTACTATGAAACTAACCAGTAACCTATACTTCTATGTATTCTTTTGAACCATCCTCTTAAATTTACCATTTTTTTGTATATTATTAGATGTTTTAAACAGTTTCTAGCGTTCCAGGTGACATCTATTAATTCTTTAATTTTAGAGGACTATGAGTTATTGATAGCAAGCCTACTATGAAACTAACCAGTAACTTATACTTCTGTGTATTCTTTTGAACCATCCTCGTAAATTTACCATTTTTTGTATATTATTAGATGTTTTAAGCAGTTTCTAGCGTTCCATGTGACATCTATTAATTCTTTACTTTTAGAGGACTATGAGTTATTGATAACAAGCCTACTTTGAAAGTAAGCAGTCACATATACTTCTATGTATTCTTTTGAACCATCCTCGTAAATTTACTAGTTTTTGTATATTATTAGATGTTTTAAACACTTATTAGTGTTCCAGGTGACATATACTAATCCTTTTATTTTAGAGGACTATGAGTTATTGATAACAAGCCTACTACTAAACTAAGCGGTCACCTATACTTCTGTGTATTATTTTGAACCATCCTCGTAAATTTACTAGTTTTTGTATATTATTAGATGTTTTAAACACTTATTAGTGTTCCAGGTGACATCTATTAATTCTTTAATTTTAGAGGACTATGAGTTATTGATAGCAAGCCTAGTATGAAACTAACCAGTAACCTATACTTCTATGTATTCTTTTGAACCATCCTCTTAAATTTACCATTTTTTGTATATTATTAGATGTTTTAAACAGTTTCTAGCGTTCCAGGTGACATCTATTAATTCTTTAATTTTAGAGGACTATGAGTTATTGATAGCAAGCCTACTATGAAACTAAGCAGTCACCTAAACTGCTTTGTATTCTTTTGAACCATCCTCTTAAATTTACAAGTTTTAGTATATTATTATATGTTTTAAACAGTTTCTAGCGTTCCAGGTGACATTTATTAATAACAAGCCTACTATGAAACTAAGCAGTCACATATACTTCTTTGTATTCTTTTGAACCATCCACGTTAATTTACCATTTTTTTTATATTATTATATGTTTTAAACAGTTACTAGCGTTCCAGGTGACATCTATTAATTCTTTAATTTTAGAGGACTATGAGTTATTGATAACAAGCCTACTCTGAAACTAAGCAGTCTCCCATACTTCTGTGTATTCTTTTGAACCATCCACTTAAATTTACCAGTTTAGTATATTATTATATGTTTTAAACAGTTTCTAGCGTTCCAGGTGACATCTATTAATTCTTTAATCTTAGAGGACTATGAGTTATTAATAACAAGCCTACTATGAAACTAAGCAGTCACCTATACTTCTGTGTATTCTTCTGAACCATCCTCGTAAATTTACCAGTTTTTGTATATAATTAGATGTTTTAAACAGTTACTAGCATTCCAGGTGACATTTATTAATTCTTTAATTTTAGAGGACTATGAGTTATTGATAACAAGCCTACTCTGAAACTAAGCAGTCTCCTATACTTCTGTGTATTCTTTTGAACCATCCTCTTAAATTTACCAGTTTTAGTATATTATTAGATGTTTTAAACAGTTTCTAGCGTTCCATGTGACATCTATTATTTCTTTAATTTTAGTGTTCTACGAGTTATTGATAACAAGCCTACTATGAAACTAAGCAGTCACCTAAACTTCTGAGTATTCTTTTGAACCATCCTCTTAAATTTACCAGTTTTAGTATATTATTAGATGTTTTAAACAGTTTCTAGCGTTCCATGTGACATCTATTATTTCTTTAATTTTAGTGTTCTACGAGTTATTAATAACAAGCCTACTATGAAACTAAGCAGTCACATATACTTCTTTGTATTCTTTTGAACCATCCTCGTAAATTTACCAGTTTTTGTATATTATTAAATGTTTTAAACAGTTATTGGCGTTCCAGGTGACATATATTAATTCATTAATTTTAGAGGACTATGAGTTATTGATAACAAGCCTACTGTGAAACTAAGCAGTCACCTATACTTCTGTGTATTCTTCTGAACCATCCTCGTAAATTTACCAGTTTTTGTATATAATTAGATGTTTTAAACAGTTTCTAGCGTTCCAGGTGACATCTATTAATTCTTTACTTTTAGAGGAATATGAGTTATTGATAACAAGCCTACTATGAAACTAAGCAGTCTCCTATACTTCTATATATTCTTTTGAACCATCCTCTTAAATTTACCAGTTTTTGTATATTATTAGATGTTTTAAATAGTTTCTAGCATTCTAGGTGACATCTATTAATTCTTTACTTTTAGAGGACTATGAGTTATTGATAACAAGCCTATTCTGAAACTAAGCAGTCTCCCATACTTCTGTGTATTCTTTTGAACCATCCTCTTAAATTTACCAGTTTATTATATTATTAGATGTTTTAAACAGTTTCTAGCGTTCCAGGTGACATCTATTAATTCTTTAATCTTAGAGGACTATGAGTTATTGATAACAAGCCTACTACGAAACTAAGCAGTCACCTATACTTCTGTGTATTCTTATGAACCATCCTCGTAGATTTACCAGTTTTTGTATATTATTAGATGTTTTAAACACTTATTAGTGTTCCAGGTGACATCGACTAATTCTTTAATTGTAGAGGACTATGAGTTATTGATAACAAGTCTACTATGAAACTAAGCAGTCACCTATACTTATGTGTATTCTTTTGAACCATCCTCTTAAATTTACCAGTTCTTGTATATTATTAGATGTTTTAAACAGTTTCTAGCGTTCCAGGTGACATCTATTAATTCTTTAATTTTAGAGGACAATGAGTTATTGATAACAAGCCTACTATGAAACTAACCAGTAACCTATACTTCTATCTATTCTTTTGAACCATCCTCGTAAATTTACCAGTTTTTGTATATTATTAGATGTTTTAAACACTTATTAGTGTTCCATTAGACATCTACTAATTCTTTAATTTTAGAGGACTATGAGTTATTGATTACAAGCCTACGATGAAACTAAGCAGTCAGCTATACTTATGTGTATTCTTTTGAACCATCCTCTTAAATTTACTAGTTTTTGTATATTATTAGATGTTTTAAACAGTTTCTAGCGTTCCAGGTGACATCTATTAATTATTTAATTTTAGAGTACAATGAGTTATTGATAACAAGCCTACTATGAAACTAACCAGCAACCTATACTTCTATGTATTCTTTTGAACCATCCTCTTAAATTTACCATTTTTTTGTATATTATTAGATGTTTTAAGCAGTTTCTAGCGTTCCAGGTGACATCTATTAATTCTTTACTTTTAGAGGACTATGAGTTATTGATAACAAGCCTACTCTGATACTAAGCAGTCTCCTATACTTCTGTGTATTCTTTTGAACCATCCTCTTAAATTTACCAGTTTATTATATTATTAGATGTTTTAAACAGTTTCTAGTGTTCCAGGTGACATCTATTAATTATTTAATTTTAGAGGACTATGAGTTATTGATAACAAGCGTCCTATGAAAGTAAGCAGTCACCTATACTTCCGTGTATTCTTTTGAACCATCCTCTTAAATTTACCAGTTTTTGTATATTATTTGATGTTTTAAACAGTTTCTAGCATTCCAGGTGACATCTATTAATTCTTTACTTTTAAAGGACTATGAGTTATTGATAACAAGCCTACTCTGAAACTAAGCAGTCTCCTATACTTCTGTTTATTGTTTTGAACCATCCTCTTAAATTTACCATTTTTTGTATATTATTAGATGTTTTAAACAGTTTCTAGCGTTCCAGGTGACATCTATTAATTCTTTAATTTTAGAGGACTATGAGTTATTGATAGCAAGCCTACTATGAAACTAAGCAGTCACCTAAACTGCTTTGTATTCTTTTGAACCATCCTCTTAAATTTACAAGTTTTAGTATATTATTATATGTTTTAAACAGTTTCTAGCGTTCCAGGTGACATTTATTAATAACAAGCCTACTATGAAACTAAGCAGTCACATATACTTCTTTGTATTCTTTTGAACCATCCACGTTAATTTACCATTTTTTTTATATTATTATATGTTTTAAACAGTTACTAGCGTTCCAGGTGACATCTATTAATTCTTTAATTTTAGAGGACTATGAGTTATTGATAACAAGCCTACTCTGAAACTAAGCAGTCTCCCATACTTCTGTGTATTCTTTTGAACCATCCACTTAAATTTACCAGTTTAGTATATTATTATATGTTTTAAACAGTTTCTAGCGTTCCAGGTGACATCTATTAATTCTTTAATCTTAGAGGACTATGAGTTATTAATAACAAGCCTACTATGAAACTAAGCAGTCACCTATACTTCTGTGTATTCTTCTGAACCATCCTCGTAAATTTACCAGTTTTTGTATATAATTAGATGTTTTAAACAGTTTCTAGCGTTCCAGGTGACATCTATTAATTCTTTACTTTTAGAGGACTATGAGTTATTGATAACAAGCCTACTCTGAAACTAAGCAGTCTCCTATACTTCTGTATATTCTTTTGAACCATCCTCTTAAATTTACCAGTTTTTGTATATTATTAGATGTTTTAAATAGTTTCTAGCATTCCAGGTGACATCTATTAATTCTTTACTTTTAGAGGACTATGAGTTATTGATAACAAGCCTACTCTGAAACTAAGCAGTCTCCCATACTTCTGTGTATTCTTTTGAACCATCCACTTAAATTTACCAGTTTAGTATAATATTATATGTTTTAAACAGTTTCTAGCGTTCCAGGTGACATCTATTAATTCTTTAATCTTAGAGGACTATGAGTTATTGATAACAAGCCTACTACGAAACTAAGCAGTCACCTATACTTATTTGTATTCTTTTGAACCATGCTCGTAAATTTACCAGTTTTTGTATATTATTAGATGTTTTAAACAGTTTCTAGCGTTCCAGGTGACATTTGTGAATTCTTTAATCTTAGAGGACTATGAGTTATTGATAACAATCCTACTACGAAACTAAGCAGTCACCTATACTTCTGTGTATTCTTTTGAACCATCCTCGTAAATTTTACCAGTTTTTGAATATTATTAAATGTTTTAAACACTTATTAGTGCTCCAGGTGACATATACTAATTCTTTAATTTTAGAGGACTATGAGTTATGGATAACAAGCCTACTAATAAACTAAGCAGTCACCTATACTTATGTGTATTCTTTTGAACCATCCTCTTAAATTTACCAGTTTTTGTATATTATTAGATGTTTTAAACAGTTTCTAGCGTTCTAGGTGACATCTATTAATTCTTTAATTTTAGAGGACAATGAGTTATTGATAGCAAGCCTACTAAGAAACTAACCAGTAACCTATACTTCTATGTATTCTTTCGAACCATCCTCTTAAGTTTACCATTTTTTGTATATTATTAGATGTGTTAAACAGTTTCTAGCGTTCCAGGTGACATCTATTAATTCTTTACTTTTGGAGGACTATGAGTTATGGATAACAAGCCTACTAATAAACTAAGCAGTCACCTATACTTCTGTGTATTCTTTTGAACCATCCTCTTAAATTTACCAGTTTATTATATTATTAGATGTTTTAAACAGTTTCTAGTGTTCCAGGTGACATCTATTAATTATTTAATTTTAGAGGACTATGAGTTATTGATAACAAGCGTCCTATGAAAGTAAGCAGTCTCCTATACTTCCGTGTATTCTTTTGAACCATCCTCTTAAATTTACCAGTTTTTGTATATTATTAGATGTTTTAAACAGTTTCTAGCATTCCAGGTGACATCTATTAATTCTTTACTTTTAAAGGACTATGAGTTATTGATAACAAGCCTACTCTGAAACTAAGCAGTCTCCTATACTTCTGTTTATTGTTTTGAACCATCCTCTTAAATTTACCAGTTTAGTATATTATTAGATGTTTTAAACAGTTTCTAGTGTTCCAGGTGACATCTATTAATTCTTTAATTTTAGAGGATTATGAGTTATTGATAACATGCCTACTATGAAAGTAAGCAGTCACCTATACTTCTGTGTATTCTTTTGAACCATCCACTTAAATTTACCAGTTTTAGTATATTATTAGATGTTTTAAACAGTTTCTAGCGTTCCAGGTGACATTTATTAATTATTTGATTTTAGAGTTCTATGAGTTATTAATAACAAGCCTACTATGAAACTAAGCAGTCACATATACTTCTTTGTATTCTTTTGAACCATCATCGTAAATTTACCAGTTTTTGTATATAATATTAAACAGTTTCTAGTGTTCCAGGTGACATCTATTAATTCTTTACTTATAGAGGACTATGATTTATTGATAACAAGCCTACTCTGAAACTAAGCAGTCACCTATACTTTTGTGTATTCTTTTGAACCATCCTCGTAAATTTACCAGTTTTTGTATATTATTAGATGTTTTAAACAGTTACTAACGTTCTAGGTGACATATATTAATACTTTAATTTTAGAGGACTATGAGTTATTGATAACAAGCCTACTCTGAAACTAAGCAGTCTCCTATACTTCTGTGTGTTCTTTTGAACCATCCTCTTAATTTTACTATTAGATGTTTTAAACAGTTTCTAGCGTTCCAGGTGACATCTAATAATTCTTTAATCTTAGAGGACTATGAGTTATTGATAACAAGCCTACCACGAAACTAAGCAGTCACATATACTTCTGTGTATTCTTTTAAACCATCCTTGTGAATTTACCAGTTTTTGTATGTTATTAGATGTTTTAAACACTTATTAGTGTTCCAGGTGACATCTACTAATTCTTTAATTTTAGAGGACTATGAGTTATGGATAACAAGCCTACTATTAAACTAAGCAGTCACCTATACTTATGTGTATTCTTTTGAACCATCCTCTTAAATTTACCAGTTTTTGTATATTATTAGATGTTTTAAACAGTTTCTAGCGTTCCAGGTGACATTTGTTAATTCTTTAATCTTAGAGGACTATGAGTTATTGATAACAATCCTACTACGAAACTAAGCAGTCACCTATACTTCTGTGTATTCTTTTGAACCATCCTCGTAAATTTTACCAGTTTTTGAATATTATTAGATGTTTTAAACACTTATTAGTGCTCCAGGTGACATATACTAATTCTTTAATTTTAGAGGACTATGAGTTATGGATAACAAGCCTACTAATAAACTAAGCAGTCACCTATACTTATGTGTATTCTTTCGAACCATCCTCTTAAGTTTACCATTTTTTGTATATTATTAGATGTGTTAAACAGTTTCTAGCGTTCCAGGTGACATCTATTAATTCTTTACTTTTGGAGGACTATGAGTTATGGATAACAAGCCTACTAATAAACTAAGCAGTCACCTATACTTCTGTGTATTCTTTTGAACCATCCTCGAAAAATTTACCAGTTTTTGTATATTATTAGATGTTTTAAACATTTACTAACGTTCCAGGTGACATCTATTAATTTTTTATGAGTTATTGATAACAAGCCTACCTTGAAACTAAGCAGTCTCCTATACTTCTGTGTGTTCTTTTGAACCATCCTCGTAAATTTACCAGTTTTTGTATATTATTAGATGTTTTAAACAGTTTCTAGCGTTCCAGGTGACATCTATTAATTCTTTAATCTTAGAGGACTATGAGTTATTGATAACAATCTTACTACGAAACTAAGCAGTCACCTATACTTCTGTGTATTCTTTTGAACCATCCTCGTAAATTTACCAGTTTTTGTATATTATTAGATGTTTTAAACACTTATTAGTGTTCCAGGTGACATCTACTAATTCTTTAATTTTAGAGGACTACGAGTTATTGATAACAAGCCTATTATGAAACTAAGCAGTCACCTATACTTATGTGTATTCTTTTGAACCATCCTCTTAAATTTACCAGTTTTTGTATATTATTAGATGTTTTAAACAGTTTCTAGCATTCCAGGTGACATCTATTAATTCTTTAATTTTAGATTACAATGAGTTATTGATAACAAGCCTACTATGAAACTAACCAGTAACCTATACTTCTATGTATTCTTTTGAACCATCCTCTTAAATTTACCATTTTTTGTATATTATTAAACGTTTTAAGCAGTTTCTAGCGTTCCAGGTGACATCTATTAATTCTTTACTTTGAGAGGACTATGAGTTATTGATAACAAGCCTACTCTGATGCTAAGCAGTCTCCTATACTTCTGTGTATTCTTCTCAACCATCCTCGTAAATTTACCAGTTTTTGTATATTATTAGATGTTTTAAACAGTTTCTATAGTTCCAGGTGACATATATTAATTCTTAACTTTTAGAGGACTATGAGTTATTGATAACAAGCCTACTCTGAAACTAAGCAGTCTCCTATACTTCTGTGTATTCTTTTGAATCATCCTCTTAAATTTACCATTTTTTGTATATTATTAGATGTTTTAAGCACTTTCTAGCGTTCCAGGTGACATCTATTAATTCTTTACTATGAGAGGACTATGAGTAATTGATAACAAGCCTACTCTGAAACTAAGCAGTCTCCTATACTTCTGTGTATTCTTTTGAAATTTACCATTTTTTGTATATTATTAGATGTTTTAAGCACTTTCTAGCGTTCCAGGTGACATCTATTAATTCTTTACTTTGAGAGGACTATGAGTTATTGATAACAAGCCTACTCTGAAACTAAGCAGTCTCCTATACTTCTGTGTATTCTTTTGAACCATCCTCGTAAATTTACCATTTTTTGTATATTATTAGATGTTTTAAGCACTTTCTAGCGTTCCAGGTGACATCTATTATTTCTTTACTTTGAGAGGACTATGAGTTATTGATAACAAGCCTACTCTGATACTAAGCAGTCTCCTATACTTCTGTGTATTCTTTTGAACCATCCTCTTAAATTTACAAGTTTGTTATATTATTAGATGTTTTAAACAGTTTCTAGTGTTCCAAGTGACATCTATTAATTCTTTAACTTTAGAGGACTATGAGTTATTGATAACAAGCGTACTATGAAAGTAAGCAGTCACCTATACTTCTGTGTATTCTTTTGAACCATCCTCTTAAATTTACCAGTTTTTGTATATTATTAGATGTTTTAAACAGTTTCTAGCATTCCAGGTGACATATATTAATTCTTTACTTTTAGAGGACTATGATTTATTGATAACAAGCCTACTCTGAAACTAAGCAGTCTCCTATACTTCTGTGTATTATTTTGAACCATCCTCTTAAGTTTACCAGTTTAGTATATTATTAGATATTTTAAACAGTTTCTAGTGTTCCAAGTGACATATATTAATTCTCTAATTTTAGAGGACTCTGAGTTATTGATAACAAGCCTAATATGAAAGTAAGCAGTCACCTATACTTCTGTGTATTCTTTTGAACCATCCTCTTAAATTTACCAGTTTTAGTATATTATTAGATGTTTTAAATAGTTTCTAGCGTTTCAGGTGACGTCTATTAATTTTTTAATTTTAGAGTTCTATGAGTTATTAATAACAAGTTTACTATGAAACTAAGCAGTCACATATACTTCTTTGTATTCTTTTGAACCATCCTCGTAAATTTACCAGTTTTTGTATATTATTAGATGTTTTAAATAGTTTCTAGCGTTCCAGGTGACATCTATTAATTCTTTACTTTTAGAGGACTATAAGTTATTGATAACAAGCCTACTGTGATACTAAGCAGTCTCCTATACTTCTGTGTATTCTTTTGAACCATCCTCGGAAAATTTACCAGTTTTTGTATATTATTAGATGTTTTAAGCACTTTCTAGCGTTCCAGGTGACATATATTAATTCTTTACTTTGAGAGGACTATGATTTATTGATAACAAGCCTACTCTGAAACTAAGCAGTCTCCTATATTTCTGTGTATTCTTTTGAACCATCCTCGTAAATTTACCATTTTTTGTATATTATTAGATGTTTTAAGCACTTTCTAGCGTTCCAGGTGACATATATTAATTCTTTACTTTGAGAGGACTATGATTAATTGATAACAAGCCAACTCTGATACTAAGCAGTCTCCTATACTTCTGTGTATTCTTTTGAACCATCCTCTTAAATTTACCAGTTTATTATATTATTAGATGTTTTAAACAGTTTCTAGTGTTCCAAGTGACATATATTAATTCTTTAACTTTAGAGGACTATGAGTTATTGATAACAAGCGTACTATGAAAGTAAGCAGTCACCTATACTTCTGTGTATTCTTTTGAACCATCCTCTTAAATTTACCAGTTTTTGTATATTATTAGATGTTTTAAACAGTTTCTAGCATTCCAGGTGACATATATTAATTCTTTACTTTTAGAGGACTATGAGTTATTGATAACAAGCCTACTCTGAAACTAAGCAGTCTCCTATACTTCTGTGTATTCTTTTGAACCATCCTCTTAAGTTTACCAGTTTAGTATATTATTAGATATTTTAAACAGTTTCTAGTGTTCCAAGTGACATATATTAATTCTCTAATTTTAGAGGACTCTGAGTTATTGATAACAAGCCTAATATGAAAGTAAGCAGTCACCTATACTTCTGTGTATTCTTTTGAACCATCCTCTTAAATTTACCAGTTTTAGTATATTATTAGATGTTTTAAATAGTTTCTAGCGTTTCAGGTGACGTCTATTAATTTTTTAATTTTAGAGTTCTATGAGTTATTAATAACAAGTTTACTATGAAACTAAGCAGTCACATATACTTCTTTGTATTCTTTTGAACCATCCTCGTAAATTTACCAGTTTTTGTATATTATTAGATGTTTTAAACAGTTTCTAGCGTTCCAGGTGACATCTATTAATTCTTTACTTTTAGAGGACTATAAGTTATTGATAACAAGCCTACTGTGATACTAAGCAGTCTCCTATACTTCTGTGTATTCTTTTGAACCATCCTCGGAAAATTTACCAGTTTTTGTATATTATTAGATGTTTTAAACAGTTACTAACGTTCCAGGTGACATCTATTAATTATTTAGTTTTAGAGGACTATGAGTTATTGATAACAAGCCTACTATGAAACTAAGCAGTCACCTATACTTCTTTGTATTCTTTTGAACCATCCTCGTAAATTTACCAGTTTTTGTATATTATTAGATGTTTTAAACAGTTTCTAGCGTTCCAGGTGACATCTATTAATTCTTTAATCTTAGAGGACTATGAGTTATTGATAACAATCCTACTACGAAACTAAGCAGTCACCTATACTTCTGTGTATTCTTTTGAACCATCCTTGTAAATTTACCAGTTTTTGTATATTATTAGTTGTTTTAAACACTTATTAGTGTTCCAGGTGACATCTACTAATTCTTTAATTTTAGAGGACTACGAGTTATTGATAACAAGCCTACTATGAAACTAAGCAGTCACCTATACTTATGTGTATTCTTTTGAACCATCCTCTTAAATTTACCAGTTTTTGTATATTATTAGATGTTTTAAACAGTTTCTAGCGTTCCAGGTGACATCTATTAATTCTTTAATTTTAGAGTACAATGAGTTATTGATAACAAGCCTACTATGAAACTAACCAGTAACCTATACTTCTATGTATTCTTTTGAACCATCCTCTTAAATTTACCATTTTTTGTATATTATTAAATGTTTTAAGCAGTTTCTAGCGTTCCAGGTGACATCTATTAATTCTTTACTTTGAGAGGACTATGAGTTATTGATAACAAGCCTACTCTGATACTAAGCAGTCTCCTATACTTCTGTGTATTCTTCTCAACCATCATCGTAAATTTACCAGTTTTTGTATATTATTAGATGTTTTAAACAGTTTCTAGAGTTCCAGGTGACATATATTAATTCTTTACTTTTAGAGGACTATGAGTTATTGATAACAAGCCTACTCTGAAACTAAGCAGTCTCCTATATTTCTGTGTATTCTTTTGAACCATCCTCTTAAATTTACCATTTTTTGTATATTATTAGATGTTTTAAGCACTTTCTAGCATTCCAGGTGACATCTATTAATTCTTTACTTTGAGAGGACTATGAGTTATTGATAACAAGCCTACTCTAAAACTAAGCAGTCTCCTATACTTCTGTTTATTCTTTTGAACCATCCTCGTAAATTTACCATTTTTTGTATATTATTAGATGTTTTAAGCACTTTCTAGCGTTCCAGGTGACATCTATTAATTCTTTACTTTGAGAGGACTATGAGTTATTGATAACAAGCCTACTCTGATACTAAGCAGTCTCCTATACTTCTGTGTATTCTTTTGAACCATCCTCTTAAATTTACCATTTTATTATATTATTAGATGTTTTAAACAGTTTCTAGTGTTCCAAGTGACATCTATTAATTCTTTAACTTTAGAGGACTATGAGTTATTGATAACAAGCCTGATATGAAAGTAAGCAGTCACCTATACTTCTGTGTATTCTTTTGAACCATCCTCTTAAATTTACCAGTTTTAGTATATTATTAGATGTTTTAAATAGTTTTTAGCGTTCCGGGTGACGTCTATTAATTTTTTAATTTTAGAGTTCTATGAGTTATTAATAACAAGCCTACTATGAAACTAAGCAGTCACATATACTTCTTTGTATTCTTTTGAACCATCCTCGTAAATTTACCAGTTTTTGTATACTATTAGATGTTTTAAACAGTTTCTAGAGTTCCAGGTGACATATATTAATTCTTTACTTTTAGAGGACTATGAGTTATTGATAACAAGCCTACTCTGAAACTAAGCAGTCTCCTATACTTCTGTGTATTCTTTTGAACCATCCTCTTAAATTTACCATTTTTTGTATATTATTAGATGTTTTAAGCACTTTCTAGCATTCCAGATGACATCTATTAATTCTTTACTTTGAGAGGACTATGAGTTATTGATAACAAGCGTACTATGAAAGTAAGCAGTCACCTATACTTCTGTGTATTCTTTTGAACCATCCTCTTAAATTTACTAGTTTTTGTATATTATTAGATGTTTTAAACAGTTTCTAGCATTCCAGGTGACATATATTAATTCTTTACTTTTAGAGGACTATGAGTTATTGATAACAAGCCTACTCTGAAACTAAGCAGTCTCCTATACTTCTGTGTATTCTTTTGAACCATCCTCTTAAGTTTACCAGTTTAGTATATTATTAGATATTTTAAACAGTTTCTAGTGTTCCAAGTGACATATATTAATTCTCTAATTTTAGAGGACTTTGAGTTATTGATAACAAGCCTAATATGAAAGTAAGCAGTCACCTATACTTCTGTGTATTCTTTTGAACCATCCTCTTAAATTTACCAGTTTTAGTATATTATTAGATGTTTTAAATAGTTTCTAGCGTTCCGGGTGACGTCTATTAATTTTTTAATTTTAGAGTTCTATGAGTTATTCATAACAAGCCTACTATGAAACTAAGCAGTCACATATACTTCTTTGTATTCTTTTGAACCATCCTCGTAAATTTACCAGTTTTTGTATATTATTAGATGTTTTAAACAGTTTCTAGCGTTCCAGGTGACATCTATTAATTCTTTACTTTTAGAGGACTATAAGTTATTGATAACAAGCCTACTCTGATACTAAGCAGTCTCCTATACTTCTGTGTATTCTTTTGAACCATCCTCGGAAAATTTACCAGTTTTTGTATATTATTAGATGTTTTAAACAGTTACTAACGTTCCAGGTGACATCTATTAATTTTTTAATTTTAGAGGACTATGAGTTATTGATAACAAGCCTACTCTGAAACTAAGCAGTCTCCTATACTTCCGTGTATTCTTTTGAACCATCCTCTTAAATTTATAATAAGATGTTTTAAACAGTTTCTAGCATTCCAGGTGACATCTATTAATTCTTTAATCTTAGAGGACTATGAGTTATTGATAACAAGCCTACTACGAAACTAAGCAGTCACATATACTTATGTGTATTCTTTTGAACCATCATCTTAAATTTACCAGTTCTTGTATATTATTAGATGTTTTAAACACTTATTAGTGTTCCAGGTGACATCCACTAATTCTTTAATTTTAGAGGACTATGAGTTATGGATAACAAGCCTACTATTAAACTAAGCAGTCACCTATTACTTATGTGTATTCTTTTGAACCATCCTCTTAAATTTACCCGTTTTTGTATATTATTAGATGTTTTAAACAGTTTCTAGCATTCCAGGTGACATCTATTAATTCTTGAATTTTAGAGGACAATGAGTTATTGATAACAAGCATACTATGAAACTAACCAGTAACCTATATTTCTATGTATTCTTTCGAACAATCCTCTTAAATTTACCATTTTTTGTATATTATTAGATGTTTTAAACAGTTTCTAGCGTTCCAGGTGACATCTATTAATTCTTTAATTTTAGAGTACTATGAGTTATTGATAGCAAGCCTACTATGAAACTAAGCAGTCACCTATACTTCCGTGTATTCTTCTGAACCATCCTCGTAAATTTTCCAGTTTTTGTATATAATTAGATGTTTTAAACTGTTCCTAGTGTTCCAGGTGACATCTATTAATTCTTTACTATTAGAGGACTATGATTTATTGATAACAAGCCTACTCTGAAACTAAGCAGTCACCTATACTTTTGTGTATTCTTTTGAACCATCCTCGTAAATTTACAAGATTTTGTATATTATTAGATGTTTTAAACACTTATTAGTGTTCCAGGTGACATCTACTAATTCTTTAATTTTAGAGGACTATGAGTTATTGATAACAAGCCTACTCTGAAACTATGCAGTCTCCTATACTTCTATGTATTCTTTTGAACCATCCTCTTAAATTTAGCATTTTTGGTATATTATTAGATGTTTTAAGCAGTTTCTAGCGTTCCAGGTGACATCTATTAATTCTTTACTTTGAGAGGACTATGAGTTATTGATAACAAGCCTACTCTGATACTAAGCAGTCTCCTATACTTCTGTGTATTCATTTGAACCATCCTCTTAAATTTACCAGTTTATTATATTATTAGATGTTTTAAACAGTTTCTAGTGTTCCAGGTGACATCTATTAATTCTTTAACTTTAGAGGACTCTGAGTTATTGATAACAAGCCTACTCTGAAACTAAGCAGTCACCTATACTTCTGTGTATTCTTTTGAACCATCCTCTTAAACTTACCAGTTTTAGTATATTATTAGATTTTTTAAATAGTTTCTAGCGTTCCGGGTGACGTCGATTAATTTTTTAATTTTAGAGTTCTATGAGTTATTAATAACAAGCCTACTATGAAACTAAGCAGTCACATATACTTCTTTGTATTCTTTTGAACCATCCTCGTAAATTTACCAGTTTTTGTATATTATTAGATGTTTTAAACAGTTTCTAGCGTTCTAGGTGACATCTATTAATTCTTTACTTTTAGAGGACTATGAGTTATTGATAACAAGCCTACTCTGATACTAAGCAGTCTCCTATACTTCTGTGTATTCTTTTGAACCATCCTCTTAAATTTACCAGTTTAGTATATTATTAGATGTTTTAAACAGTTTCTAGCGTTCCAGGTGACATCTATTAATTCTTTAATCTTACGAAACTAAGCAGTCACATATACTTCTATGTATTCTTTTGAACCATCCTCATGAATTTACCAGTTTTTGTATATTATTAGATGACTTAAACACTTATTTGTGTTACAGGTGACATCTACTAATTCTTTAATTTTAGAGGACTATGAGTTAATGATAACAAGCCTACTATGATACTAAGCAGTCTCCTATACTTCTGTGTATTCTTTTGAACCATCCTCTTAAATTTACCAGTTTAGTATATTATTAGATGTTTTAAACAGTTTCTAGCGTTCCAGGTGACATCTATTAATTCTTTAATCTTAGAGGACTATAAGCTATTGATAACAAGCCTACTACGAAACTAAGCAGTCACATATACTTCTATGTATTCTTTTGAACCATCCTCATGAATTTACCAGTTTTTGTATATTATTAGATGACTTAAACACTTATTTGTGTTACAGGTGACATCTACTAATTCTTTAATTTTAGAGGACTATGAGTTATTGATCACAAGCCTACTCTGATACTAAGCAGTCTCCTATACTTCTGTGTATTCTTTTGAACCATCCTCTTAAATTTACCAGTTTAGTATATTATTAGATGTTTTAAACAGTTTCTAGCGTTCCAGGTGACATCTATTAATTCTTTAATCTTAGAGGACTATGAGCTATTGATAACAAGCATACTATGAAACTATGCAGTCACCTATACTTATGTGTATTCTTTTGAACCATCCTCTTAAATTTACCAGTTTTTGTATATATTAGATGTTTTAAACAGTTTCTAGCGTTCCAGGTGTCATCTATTAATTCCTTAATTTTAGAGGACAATGAGTTATTGATAACAAGCCTACTACGAAACTAACCAGTAACCTATACTTCTATGTATTCTTTTGAACCATCCTCTTAAATTTACCATTTTTTGTATATTATTAGATGCTTTAAACAGTTTCTAGCGTTCCAGGTGACATCTATTAATTCTTTAATTTTAGAGGACTATGAGTTATTGATAGCAAGCCTAATATGAAACTAAGCAGTCACCTAAACTTCTGTGTATTCTTTTGAACCATCCTTTTAAATTTACCAGTTTTAGTATATTATTAGATGTTTTAAACAGTTTCTAGCGTTCCAGGTGACATATATTAATTCTTTAATTTTAGAGTTCTACGAGTTATTAATAACAAGCCTACTATGAAACTAAGCAGTCACCTATACCTCTGTGTATTCTTCTGAACCATCCTCGTAAATTTACCATATTTTGTATATTATTAGATGTTTTAAACAGTTTCTAGCGTTCCAGGTGACATCTATTAATTCTTTACTTTTAGAGAACTATGAGTTATTGATAACAAGCCGACTCTGAAACTAAGCAGTCTCCTATACTTCGGTGTATTCTTTTGAACCATCCTCTTAAATTTACCTGTTTAGTATATCATTAGATGTTTTAAACAGTTGTTAGCGTTCCAGGTGATATCTATTAATTCTTTAATCTTAGAGGACTATGAGTTATTGATAACAAGCTTACTAAGAAACTAAGCAGTCACCTATACTTCTGTGTATTCTTTTGAAACATCCTCGTAAATTTACCAGTTTTTGTATATTATTAGATGTTTTAAACACTTATTAGTGTTCCAGGTGACATCTACTAATTCTTTAATTTTAGAGGACTATAAGTTATTGATAACAAGTCTACTATGAAACTAAGCAGTCACCTATACTTATGTGTATTCTTTTTAACCATCTTCTTAAATTTACCAGTTCTTATATATCATTAGATGTTTTAAACAGTTTCTAGCGTTCCAGGTGACATCTATTAATTCTTTAATTTTAGAGGACAATGAGTTATTGATAACAAGCCTACTATGAAACTAACCAGTAACCTATACTTCTATGTATTCGTTTGAACCATCCTCGTAAATTTACCAGTTTTTGTATATTATTAGATCTTTTAAACACTTATTAGTTTCCAAGGTGACATCTACTAATTATTTAATTTTAGAGGACTATGAGTTATTGATAACAAGCCTACTATGAAACTAAGCAATCACCTATACTTATGTGTATTCTTTTGAACCATCCTCTTAAATTTACCAGTTTTGTATATTATTAGATGTTTTAAACAGTTTCTAGCGTTCCAAGTGACATCTATTAATTCTTTAATTTTAGAGTACATTGAGTTATTGATAACAAGCCTACTATGAAACTAACCAGTAACCTATACTTCTATGTATTCTTTTGAACCATCCTCTTAAATTTACCATTTTTTGTATATTATTAGATGTTTTAAGCAGTTTCTAGCGTTCCAGGTGACATCTATTAATTCTTTACTTTGAGAGGACTATGAGTTATTGATAACAAGCCTACTCTGATACTAAGCAGTCTCCTATACTTCTGTGTATTCTTTTGAACCATCCTCTTAAATTTACAAGTTTTGTATATTATTAGATGTTTTAAACAGTTTCTAGCGTTCCAAGTGACATCTATTAATTCTTTAATTTTAGAGTACAATGAGTTATTGATAACAAGCCTACTATGAAACTAACCAGTAACCTATACTTCTATGTATTCTTTTGAACCATCCTCTTAAATTTACCATTTTTTGTATATTATTAGATGTTTTAAGCAGTTTCTAGCGTTCCAGGTGACATCTATTAATTCTTTACTTTGAGAGGACTATGAGTTATTGATAACAAGCCTACTCTGATACTAAGCAGTCTCCTATACTTATGTGTATTCTTTTGAACCATCCTCTTAAATTTACCAGTTTATTATATTATTAGATGTTTTAAACAGTTTCTAGTGTTCCAGGTGACATCTATTAATTCTTTAACTTTAGAGGACTATGAGTTATTGATAACAAGCCTACTCTGATACTAAGCAGTCACCTATACTTCTGTGTATTCTTTTGAACCATCCTCTTAAATTTACCAGTTTTAGTATATTATTAGATGTTTTAAACAGTTTCTAGCGTTCCGGGTGACATCTATTAATTCTTTAATTTTAGAGTTCTATGAGTTATTAATAACAAGCCTACTATGAAACTAAGCAGTCACATATACTTCTTTGTATTCTTTTGAACCATCCTCGTAAATTTACCAGTTTTTGTATATTATTAGATGTTTTAAACAGTTTCTAGCATTCCAGGTGACATCTATTAATTCTTTACTTTTAGAGGACTATGAGTTATTGATAACAAGCCTACTCTGATACTAAGCAATCTCCTATACTTCTGTGTATTCTTTTGAACCATCCTCTTAAATTTACCAGTTTTAGTATATTATCAGATGTTTTAAACAGTTTCTAGCGTTCCGAGTGACATCTATTAATTCTTTAATTTTAGAGTTCTATGAGTTATTAATAACAAGCCTACTATGAAACTAAGCAGTCACATATACTTCTTTGTATTCTTTTGAACCATCCTCGTAAATTTACCAGTTTTTGTATATTATTAGATGTTTTAAACAGTTTCTAGCATTCCAGGTGACATCTATTAATTCTTTACTTTTAGAGGACTATGAGTTATTGATAACAAGCCTACTCTGATACTAAGCAATCTCCTATACTTCTGTGTATTCTTTTGAACCATCCTCGAAAAATTTACCAGTTTTTGTATATTATTAGATGTTTTAAACAGTTACTAACGTTCCAGGTGACATCTATTAATTTTTTAATTTTAGAGGACTATGAGTTATTGATAACAAGCCTACTCTGAAACTAAGCAGTCTCATATACTTCTGTGTATTCTTTTGAACCATCCTCTTAAATTTATAATAAGATGTTTTAAACAGTTTTTAGCGTTCCAGGTGACATCTATTAATTCTTTAATCTTAGAGGACTATGAGTTATTGATAACAAGCCTACTACGAAACTAAGCAGTCACATATACTTCTGTGTATTCTTTTGAACCATCCTCGTAAATTTACCTGTTTTTGTATATTATTAGATGCTTTAAACACTTATTAGTGTTCCAGGTGACATCCACTAATTCTTTAATTTTAGAGGACTATGAGTTATGGATAACAAGCCTACTATTAAACTAAGCAGTCACCTATTACTTATGTGTATTCTTTTGAACCATCCTCTTAAATTTACCCGTTTTTGTATATTATTAGATGTTTTAAACAGTTTCTAGCATTCCAGGTGACATCTATTAATTCTTGAATTTTAGAGGACAATGAGTTATTGATAACAAGCCTACTATGAAACTAACCAGTAACCTATATTTCTATGTATTCTTTCGAACCATCCTCTTAAATTTACCATTTTTTGTATATTATTAGATGTTTTAAACAGTTTCTAGCGTTCCAGGTGACATCTATTAATTCTTTAATTTTAGAGTACTATGAGTTATTGATAGCAAGCCTACTATGAAACTAAGCAGTCACCTATATTTCTGTGTATTCTTTTGAACCATCCTTTTAAATTTACCAGTTTTAGTATATTATTAGATGTTTTAAACAGTTTCTAGCGTTCCAGGTGACATATATTAATTCTTTAATTTTAGAGTTCTACGAGTTATTAATAACAAGCCTACTATGAAACTAAGCAGTCACCTATACTTATGTGTATTCTTCTGAACCATCCTCGTAAATTTACCAGATTTTGTATATTATTAGATGTTTTAAACAGTTTCTAGCGTTCCAGGTGACATCTATTAATTCTTTACTTTTAGAGAACTATGAGTTATTGATAACAAGCCGACTCTGAAACTAAGCAGTCTCCTATACTTCGGTGTATTCTTTTGAACCATCCTCTTAAATTTACCTGTTTAGTATATTATTAGATGTTTTAAACAGTTTTTAGCGTTCCAGGTGATATCTATTAATTCTTTAATCTTAGAGGACTATGAGTTATTGATAACAAGCTTACTAAGAAACTAAGCAGTCACCTATACTTCTGTGTATTCTTTTGAAACATCCTCGTAAATTTACCAGTTTTTGTATATTATTAGATGTTTTAAACACTTATTAGTGTTCCAGGTGACATCTACTAATTCTTTAATTTTAGAGGACTATGAGTTATGGATAACAAGCCTACTATTAAACTGAGGAGTCACCTATTACTTATGTGTATTCTTTTGAACCATCCTCTTAAATTTACCCGTTTTTGTATATTATTAGATGTTTTAAACAGTTTCTAGCATTCCAGGTGACATCTATTAATTCTTGAATTTTAGAGGACAATGAGTTATTGATAACAAGCCTACTATGAAACTAACCAGTAACCTATACTTCTATGTATTCTTTTGAACCATCCTCTTAAATTTACCATTTTTTGTATATTATTAGATGTTTTAAGTAGTTTCTAGCGTTCCAGGTGACATCTATTAATTATTTACTTTGAGGGGACTATGAGTTATTGATAACAAGCCTACTCTGATACTAAGCAGTCTCCTATACTTCTATGTATTCTTTTGAACCATCCTCTTAAATTTACCAGTTTATTATATTATTAGATGTTTTAAACAGTTTCTAGTGTTCCAGGTGACATCTATTAGTTCTTTAACATTAGAGGACTATGAGTTATTGATAACAAGCCTACTCTGATACTAAGCAGTCACCTATACTTCTGTGTATTCTTTTGAACCATCCTCTTAAATTTACCAGTTTTAGTATATTATTAGATGTTTTAAACAGTTTCTAGCGTTCCGGGTGACATCTATTAATTCTTTAATTTTAGAGTTCTATGAGTTATTAATAACAAGCCTACTATGAAACTAAGCAGCCACATATACTTCTTTGTATTCTTTTGAACCATCCTCGTAAATTTACCAGTTTTTGTATATTATTAGATGTTTTAAACAGTTTCTAGCATTCCAGGTGACATTTATTAATTCTTTAATTTTAGAGTACAATGAGTTATTGATAACAAGCCTACTATGAAACTAACCAGTAACCTATACTTCTATGTATTCTTTTGAACCATCCTCTTAAATTTACCCTTTTTTGTATATTATTAGATGTTTTAAGTAGTTTCTAGCGTTCCAGGTGACATCTATTAATTATTTACTTTGAGGGGACTATGAGTTATTGATAACAAGCCTACTCTGATACTAAGCAGTCTCCTATACTTCTATGTATTCTTTTGAACCATCCTCTTAAATTTACCAGTTTATTATATTATTAGATGTTTTAAACAGTTTCTAGTGTTCCAGGTGACATCCATTAATTCTTGAATTTTAGAGGACAATGAGTTATTGATAACAAGCCTACTATGAAACTAACCCGTAACCTATATTTCTATGTATTCTTTCGAACCATCCTCTTAAATTTACCATTTTTTGTATATTATTAGATGTTTTAAACAGTTTCTAGTGTTCCAGGTGACATCTACTAATTCTTTAATTTTAGAGGACTATGAGTTATGGATAACAAGCCTACTATTAAACTAAGGAGTCACCTATTACTTATGTGTATTCTTTTGAACCATCCTCTTAAATTTACCCGTTTTTGTATATTATTAGATGTTTTAAACAGTTTCTAGCGTTCCAGGTGACATCTATTAATTCTTTAATTTTAGAGTACAATGAGTTATTGATAACAAGCCAACTATGAAACTAACCAGTAACCTATACTTCTATGTATTCTTTTGAACCATCCTCTTAAATTTACCATTTTTTGTATATTATTAGATGTTTTAAGTAGTTTCTAGCGTTCCAGGTGACATCTATTAATTATTTACTTTGAGGGGACTATGAGTTATTGATAACAAGCCTACTCTGATACTAAGCAGTCTCCTATACTTCTATGTATTCTTTTGAACCATCCTCTTAAATTTACCAGTTTATTATATTATTAGATGTTTTAAACAGTTTCTAGTGTTCCAGGTGACATCTATTAGTTCTTTAACTTTAGAGGACTATGAGTTATTGATAACAAGCCTACTCTGATACTAAGCAGTCACCTATACTTCTGTGTATTCTTTTGAACCATCCTCTTAAATTTACCAGTTTTAGTATATTATTAGATGTTTTAAACAGTTTCTAGCGTTCCGGGTGACATCTATTAATTCTTTAATTTTAGAGTTCTATGAGTTATTAATAACAAGCCTACTATGAAACTAAGGAGTCACATATACTTCTTTGTATTCTTTTGAACCATCCTCGTAAATTTACCAGTTTTTGTATATTATTAGATGTTTTAAACAGTTTCTAGCATTCCAGGTGACATTTATTAATTCTTTACTTTTAGAGGACTATGAGTTATTGATAACAAGCCTAATCTGATACTAAGCAATCTCCTATACTTCTGTGTATTCTTTTGAACCATCCTCGAAAAATTTACCAGTTTTTGTATATTATTAGATGTTTTAAACAGTTACTAACGTTCCAGGTGACATCTATTAATTTTTTAATTTTAGAGGACTATGAGTTATTGATAACAAGCCTACTCTGAAACTAAGCAGTCTCCTATACTTCTGTGTATTCTTTTGAACCATCCTCTTAAATTTATAATAAGATGTTTTAAACAGTTTTTAGCGTTCCAGGTGACATCTATTAATTCTTTAATCTTAGAGGACTATGAGTTATTGATAACAAGCCTACTACGAAACTAAGCAGTCACATATACTTCTGTGTATTCTTTTGAACCATCCTCGTAAATTTACCTGTTTTTGTATATTATTAGATGCTTTAAACACTTATTAGTGTTCCAGGTGACATCCACTAATTCTTTAATTTTAGAGGACTATGAGTTATGGATAACAAGCCTACTATTAAACTAAGCAGTCACCTATTACTTATGTGTATTCTTTTGAACCATCCTCTTAAATTTACCCGTTTTTGTATATTATTAGATGTTTTAAACAGTTTCTAGCATTCCAGGTGACATCTATTAATTCTTGAATTTTAGAGGACAATGAGTTATTGATAACAAGCCTACTATGAAACTAACCAGTAACCTATATTTCTATGTATTCTTTCGAACCATCCTCTTAAATTTACCATTTTTTGTATATTATTAGATGTTTTAAACAGTTTCTAGCGTTCCAGGTGACATCTATTAATTCTTTAATTTTAGAGTACTATGAGTTATTGATAGCAAGCCTACTATGAAACTAAGCAGTCACCTATATTTCTGTGTATTCTTTTGAACCATCCTTTTAAATTTACCAGTTTTAGTATATTATTAGATGTTTTAAACAGTTTCTAGCGTTCCAGGTGACATATATTAATTCTTTAATTTTAGAGTTCTACGAGTTATTAATAACAAGCCTACTATGAAACTAAGCAGTCACCTATACTTATGTGTATTCTTCTGAACCATCCTCGTAAATTTACCAGATTTTGTATATTATTAGATGTTTTAAACAGTTTCTAGCGTTCCAGGTGACATCTATTAATTCTTTACTTTTAGAGAACTATGAGTTATTGATAACAAGCCGACTCTGAAACTAAGCAGTCTCCTATACTTCGGTGTATTCTTTTGAACCATCCTCTTAAATTTACCTGTTTAGTATATTATTAGATGTTTTAAACAGTTTTTAGCGTTCCAGGTGATATCTATTAATTCTTTAATCTTAGAGGACTATGAGTTATTGATAACAAGCTTACTAAGAAACTAAGCAGTCACCTATACTTCTGTGTATTCTTTTGAAACATCCTCGTAAATTTACCAGTTTTTGTATATTATTAGATGTTTTAAACACTTATTAGTGTTCCAGGTGACATCTACTAATTCTTTAATTTTAGAGGACTATGAGTTATGGATAACAAGCCTACTATTAAACTGAGGAGTCACCTATTACTTATGTGTATTCTTTTGAACCATCCTCTTAAATTTACCCGTTTTTGTATATTATTAGATGTTTTAAACAGTTTCTAGCATTCCAGGTGACATCTATTAATTCTTGAATTTTAGAGGACAATGAGTTATTGATAACAAGCCTACTATGAAACTAACCAGTAACCTATACTTCTATGTATTCTTTTGAACCATCCTCTTAAATTTACCATTTTTTGTATATTATTAGATGTTTTAAGTAGTTTCTAGCGTTCCAGGTGACATCTATTAATTATTTACTTTGAGGGGACTATGAGTTATTGATAACAAGCCTACTCTGATACTAAGCAGTCTCCTATACTTCTATGTATTCTTTTGAACCATCCTCTTAAATTTACCAGTTTATTATATTATTAGATGTTTTAAACAGTTTCTAGTGTTCCAGGTGACATCTATTAGTTCTTTAACATTAGAGGACTATGAGTTATTGATAACAAGCCTACTTTGATACTAAGCAGTCACCTATACTTCTGTGTATTCTTTTGAACCATCCTCTTAAATTTACCAGTTTTAGTATATTATTAGATGTTTTAAACAGTTTCTAGCGTTCCGGGTGACATCTATTAATTCTTTAATTTTAGAGTTCTATGAGTTATTAATAACAAGCCTACTATGAAACTAAGCAGTCACATATACTTCTTTGTATTCTTTTGAACCATCCTCGTAAATTTACCAGTTTTTGTATATTATTAGATGTTTTAAACAGTTTCTAGCATTCCAGGTGACATTTATTAATTCTTTAATTTTAGAGTACAATGAGTTATTGATAACAAGCCTACTATGAAACTAACCAGTAACCTATACTTCTATGTATTCTTTTGAACCATCCTCTTAAATTTACCATTTTTTGTATATTATTAGATGTTTTAAGTAGTTTCTAGCGTTCCAGGTGACATCTATTAATTATTTACTTTGAGGGGACTATGAGTTATTGATAACAAGCCTACTCTGATACTAAGCAGTCTCCTATACTTCTATGTATTCTTTTGAACCATCCTCTTAAATTTACCAGTTTATTATATTATTAAATGTTTTAAACAGTTTCTAGTGTTCCAGGTGACATCCATTAATTCTTGAATTTTAGAGGACAATGAGTTATTGATAACAAGCCTACTATGAAACTAACCAGTAACCTATATTTCTATGTATTCTTTCGAACCATCCTCTTAAATTTACCATTTTTTGTATATTATTAGATGTTTTAAACAGTTTCTAGCGTTCCAGGTGACATCTATTAATTCTTTAATTTTAGAGTACTATGAGTTATTGATAGCAAGCCTACTATGAAACTAAGCAGTCACCTATACTTCTGTGTATTCTTTTGAACCATCCTTTTAAATTTACCAGTTTTAGTATATTATTAGATGTTTTAAACAGTTTTTAGCGTTCCAGGTGACATATATTAATTCTTTAATTTTAGAGTTTTACGAGTTATTAATAACAAGCCTACTATGAAACTAAGCAGTCACCTATACTTTTGTGTATTCTTCTGAACCATCCTCGTAAATTTACCAGATTTTGTATATTATTAGATGTTTAAAACAGTTTCTAGCGTTCCAGGTGACATCTATTAATTCTTTACTTTTAGAGAACTATGAGTTATTGATAACAAGCCGACTCTGAAACTAAGCAGTCTCCTATACTTCGGTGTATTCTTTTGAACCATCCTCTTAAATTTACCTGTTTAGTATATTATTAGATGTTTTAAACAGTTTTTAGCGTTCCAGGTGATATCTATTAATTCTTTAATCTTAGAGGACTATGAGTTATTGATAACAAGCTTACTAAGAAACTAAGCAGTCACCTATACTTCTGTGTATTCTTTTGAAACATCCTCGTAAATTTACCAGTTTTTGTATATTATTAGATGTTTTAAACACTTATTAGTGTTCCAGGTGACATCTACTAATTCTTTAATTTTAGAGGACTATAAGTTATTGATAACAAGTCTACTATGAAACTAAGCAGTCACCTATACTTATGTGTATTCTTTTGAACCATCCTCTTAAATTTAGCAGTTTTGTATATTATTAGATGTTTTAAACAGTTTCTAGCGTTCCAGGTGAGATCTATTAATTCTTTAATTTTAGAGTACAATGAGTTATTGATAACAAGCCTACTATGAAACTAACCAGTAACCTATACTTCTATGTATTCTTTTGAACCATCCTCTTAAATTTACCATTTTTTGTATATTATTAGATGTTTTAAGTAGTTTCTAGCGTTCCAGGTGACATCTATTAATTATTTACTTTGAGGGGACTATGAGTTATTGATAACAAGCCTACTCTGATACTAAGCAGTCTCCTATACTTCTATGTATTCTTTTGAACCATCCTCTTAAATTTACCAGTTTATTATATTATTAGATGTTTTAAACAGTTTCTAGTGTTCCAGGTGACATCTATTAGTTCTTTAACATTAGAGGACTATGAGTTATTGATAACAAGCCTACTCTGATACTAAGCAGTCACCTATACTTCTGTGTATTCTTTTGAACCATCCTCTTAAATTTACCAGTTTTAGTATATTATTAGATGTTTTAAACAGTTTCTAGCGTTCCGGGTGACATCTATTAATTCTTTAATTTTAGAGTTCTATGAGTTATTAATAACAAGCCTACTATGAAACTAAGCAGTCACATATACTTCTTTGTATTCTTTTGAACCATCCTCGTAAATTTACCAGTTTTTGTATATTATTAGATGTTTTAAACAGTTTCTAGCGTTCCAGGTGACATATATTAATTCTTTAATTTTAGAGTTCTACGAGTTATTAATAACAAGCCTACTATGAAACTAAGCAGTCACCTATACTTATGTGTATTCTTCTGAACCATCCTCGTAAATTTACCAGATTTTGTATATTATTAGATGTTTTAAACAGTTTCTAGCGTTCCAGGTGACATCTATTAATTCTTTACTTTTAGAGAACTATGAGTTATTGATAACAAGCCGACTCTGAAACTAAGCAGTCTCCTATACTTCGGTGTATTCTTTTGAACCATCCTCTTAAATTTACCTGTTTAGTATATTATTAGATGTTTTAAACAGTTTTTAGCGTTCCAGGTGATATCTATTAATTCTTTAATCTTAGAGGACTATGAGTTATTGATAACAAGCTTACTAAGAAACTAAGCAGTCACCTATACTTCTGTGTATTCTTTTGAAACATCCTCGTAAATTTACCAGTTTTTGTATATTATTAGATGTTTTAAACACTTATTAGTGTTCCAGGTGACATCTACTAATTCTTTAATTTTAGAGGACTATGAGTTATGGATAACAAGCCTACTATTAAACTGAGGAGTCACCTATTACTTATGTGTATTCTTTTGAACCATCCTCTTAAATTTACCCGTTTTTGTATATTATTAGATGTTTTAAACAGTTTCTAGCATTCCAGGTGACATCTATTAATTCTTGAATTTTAGAGGACAATGAGTTATTGATAACAAGCCTACTATGAAACTAACCAGTAACCTATACTTCTATGTATTCTTTTGAACCATCCTCTTAAATTTACCATTTTTTGTATATCATTAGATGTTTTAAGTAGTTTCTAGCGTTCCAGGTGACATCTATTAATTATTTACTTTGAGGGGACTATGAGTTATTGATAACAAGCCTACTCTGATACTAAGCAGTCTCCTATACTTCTATGTATTCTTTTGAACCATCCTCTTAAATTTACCAGTTTATTATATTATTAGATGTTTTAAACAGTTTCTAGTGTTCCAGGTGACATCTATTAGTTCTTTAACATTAGAGGACTATGAGTTATTGATAACAAGCCTACTCTGATACTAAGCAGTCACCTATACTTCTGTGTATTCTTTTGAACCATCCTCTTAAATTTACCAGTTTTAGTATATTATTAGATGTTTTAAACAGTTTCTAGCGTTCCGGGTGACATCTATTAATTCTTTAATTTTAGAGTTCTATGAGTTATTAATAACAAGCCTACTATGAAACTAAGCAGTCACATATACTTCTTTGTATTCTTTTGAACCATCCTCGTAAATTTACCAGTTTTTGTATATTATTAGATGTTTTAAACAGTTTCTAGCATTCCAGGTGACATCTATTAATTCTTTACTTTTAGAGGACTATGAGTTATTGATAACAAGCCTACTCTGATACTAAGCAATCTCCTATACTTCTGTGTATTCTTTTGAACCATCCTCTTAAATTTACCAGTTTTAGTATATTATCAGATGTTTTAAACAGTTTCTAGCGTTCCGAGTGACATCTATTAATTCTTTAATTTTAGAGTTCTATGAGTTATTAATAACAAGCCTACTATGAAACTAAGCAGTCACATATACTTCTTTGTATTCTTTTGAACCATCCTCGTAAATTTACCAGTTTTTGTATATTATTAGATGTTTTAAACAGTTTCTAGCATTCCAGGTGACATCTATTAATTCTTTACTTTTAGAGGACTATGAGTTATTGATAACAAGCCTACTCTGATACTAAGCAATCTCCTATACTTCTGTGTATTCTTTTGAACCATCCTCGAAAAATTTACCAGTTTTTGTATATTATTAGATGTTTTAAACAGTTACTAACGTTCCAGGTGACATCTATTAATTTTTTAATTTTAGAGGACTATGAGTTATTGATAACAAGCCTACTCTGAAACTAAGCAGTCTCATATACTTCTGTGTATTCTTTTGAACCATCCTCTTAAATTTATAATAAGATGTTTTAAACAGTTTTTAGCGTTCCAGGTGACATCTATTAATTCTTTAATCTTAGAGGACTATGAGTTATTGATAACAAGCCTACTACGAAACTAAGCAGTCACATATACTTCTGTGTATTCTTTTGAACCATCCTCGTAAATTTACCTGTTTTTGTATATTATTAGATGCTTTAAACACTTATTAGTGTTCCAGGTGACATCCACTAATTCTTTAATTTTAGAGGACTATGAGTTATGGATAACAAGCCTACTATTAAACTAAGCAGTCACCTATTACTTATGTGTATTCTTTTGAACCATCCTCTTAAATTTACCCGTTTTTGTATATTATTAGATGTTTTAAACAGTTTCTAGCATTCCAGGTGACATCTATTAATTCTTGAATTTTAGAGGACAATGAGTTATTGATAACAAGCCTACTATGAAACTAACCAGTAACCTATATTTCTATGTATTCTTTCGAACCATCCTCTTAAATTTACCATTTTTTGTATATTATTAGATGTTTTAAACAGTTTCTAGCGTTCCAGGTGACATCTATTAATTCTTTAATTTTAGAGTACTATGAGTTATTGATAGCAAGCCTACTATGAAACTAAGCAGTCACCTATACTTCTGTGTATTCTTTTGAACCATCCTTTTAAATTTACCAGTTTTAGTATATTATTAGATGTTTTAAACAGTTTTTAGCGTTCCAGGTGACATATATTAATTCTTTAATTTTAGAGTTTTACGAGTTATTAATAACAAGCCTACTATGAAACTAAGCAGTCACCTATACTTTTGTGTATTCTTCTGAACCATCCTCGTAAATTTACCAGATTTTGTATATTATTAGATGTTTAAAACAGTTTCTAGCGTTCCAGGTGACATCTATTAATTCTTTACTTTTAGAGAACTATGAGTTATTGATAACAAGCCGACTCTGAAACTAAGCAGTCTCCTATACTTCGGTGTATTCTTTTGAACCATCCTCTTAAATTTACCTGTTTAGTATATTATTAGATGTTTTAAACAGTTTTTAGCGTTCCAGGTGATATCTATTAATTCTTTAATCTTAGAGGACTATGAGTTATTGATAACAAGCTTACTAAGAAACTAAGCAGTCACCTATACTTCTGTGTATTCTTTTGAAACATCCTCGTAAATTTACCAGTTTTTGTATATTATTAGATGTTTTAAACACTTATTAGTGTTCCAGGTGACATCTACTAATTCTTTAATTTTAGAGGACTATAAGTTATTGATAACAAGTCTACTATGAAACTAAGCAGTCACCTATACTTATGTGTATTCTTTTGAACCATCCTCTTAAATTTACCAGTTTTGTATATTATTAGATGTTTTAAACAGTTTCTAGCATTCCAGGTGACATCTATTAATTCTTGAATTTTAGAGGACAATGAGTTATTGATAACAAGCCTACTATGAAACTAACCAGTAACCTATATTTCTATGTATTCTTTCGAACCATCATCTTAAATTTACCATTTTTTGTATATTATTAGATGTTTTAAACAGTTTCTAGCGTTCCAGGTGACATCTATTAATTCTTTAATTTTAGAGTACTATGAGTTATTGATAGCAAGCCTACTATGAAACTAAGCAGTCACCTATACTTCTGTGTATTCTTTTGAACCATCCTTTTAAATTTACCAGTTTTAGTATATTATTAGATGTTTTAAACAGTTTTTAGCGTTCCAGGTGACATATATTAATTCTTTAATTTTAGAGTTTTACGAGTTATTAATAACAAGCCTACTATGAAACTAAGCAGTCACCTATACTTTTGTGTATTCTTCTGAACCATCCTCGTAAATTTACCAG
>NW_020621381.1:5352299-5360515 GCF_003573695.1 Papaver somniferum | reverse complement strand
ATCCTCTTAAATTTACCTGTTTAGTATATTATTAGATGTTTTAAACAGTTTTTAGCGTTCCAGGTGATATCTATTAATTCTTTAATCTTAGAGGACTATGAGTTATTGATAACAAGCTTACTAAGAAACTAAGCAGTCACCTATACTTCTGTGTATTCTTTTGAAACATCCTCGTAAATTTACCAGTTTTTGTATATTATTAGATGTTTTAAACACTTATTAGTGTTCCAGGTGACATCTACTAATTCTTTAATTTTAGAGGACTATAAGTTATTGATAACAAGTCTACTATGAAACTAAGCAGTCACCTATACTTATGTGTATTCTTTTGAACCATCCTCTTAAATTTACCAGTTTTGTATATTATTAGATGTTTTAAACAGTTTCTAGCGTTCCAGGTGACATCTATTAATTCTTTAATTTTAGAGTACAATGAGTTATTGATAACAAGCCTACTATGAAAGTAACCAGTAACCTATACTTCTATGTATTCTTTTGAACCATCCTCTTAAATTTACCATTTTTTGTATATTATTACATGTTTTAAGTAGTTTCTAGCGTTCCAGGTGACATCTATTAATTCTTTACTTTGAGGGGACTATGAGTTATTGATAACAAGCCTACTCTGATACTAAGCAGTCTCCTATACTTCTATGTATTCTTTTGAACCATCCTCTTAAATTTACCAGTTTATTATATTATTAGATGTTTTAAACAGTTTCTAGTGTTCCAGGTGACATCTATTAGTTCTTTAACTTTAGAGGACTATGAGTTATTGATAACAAGCCTACTCTGATACTAAGCAGTCACCTATACTTCTGTGTATTCTTTTGAACCATCCTCTTAAATTTACCAGTTTTAGTATATTATTAGATGTTTTAAACAGTTTCTAGCGTTCCGGGTGACATCTATTAATTCTTTAATTTTAGAGTTCTATGAGTTATTAATAACAAGCCTACTATGAAACTAAGCAGTCACATATACTTCTGTGTATTCTTTTGAACCATCCTCGTAAATTTATCTGTTTTTGTATATTATTAGATGCTTTAAACACTTATTAGTGTTCCAGGTGACATCCACTAATTCTTTAATTTTAGAGGACTATGAGTTATGGATAACAAGCCTACTATTAAACTAAGCAGTCACCTATTACTTATGTGTATTCTTTTGAACCATCCTCTTAAATTTACCCGTTTTTGTATATTATTAGATGTTTTAAACAGTTTCTAGCATTCCAGGTGACATCTATTAATTCTTGAATTTTAGAGGACAATGAGTTATTGATAACAAGCCTACTATGAAACTAACCAGTAACCTATATTTCTATGTATTCTTTCGAACCATCCTCTTAAATTTACCATTTTTTGTATATTATTAGATGTTTTAAACAGTTTCTAGCGTTCCAGATGACATCTATTAATTCTTTCATTTTAGAGTACTATGAGTTATTGATAGCAAGCCTACTATGAAACTAAGCAGTCACCTATACTTCTGTGTATTCTTCTGAACCAGCCTCGTAAATTTACCAGTTTTTGTATATAATTAGATGTTTTAAACAGTTTCTAGTGTTCCAGGTGACATCTATTAATTCTTTACTTTTAGAGGACTATGATTTATTGATAACAAGCCTACTCTGAAACTAAGCAGTCACCTATACTTTTGTGTATTCTTTTGAACCATCCTCGTAAATTTACAATATTTTGTATATTATTAGATGTTTTAAACACTTATTAGTGTTCCGGGTGACATCTACTAATTCTTTAATTTTAGAGGACTATGAGTTATTGATAACAAGTCTACTATGAAACTAAGCAGTCACCTATACTTATGTGTATTCTTTTGAACCATCATCTTAAATTTACGAGTTCTTGTATATTATTAGATGTTTTAAACAGTTTCTAGTTCCAGGTGACATCTATTAATTCTTTAATTTTAGAGGACAATGAGTTATTGATAACAAGCCTACTATGAAACTAATCAGTAACCTATACTTCTATGTATTCTTTTGAACCATCCTCGTAAATTTACCAGTTTTTGTATATTATTAGATGTTTTAAACACTTATTAGTGTTCCAGGTGACATCTACTAATTCTTTAATTTTAGAGGACTACGAGTTATTGATAACAAGCCTACTATGAAACTAATCAGTCACCTATACTTATGTGTATTCTTTTGAACCATCCTCTTAAATTTACCAGTTTTTGTATATTATTAGATGTTTCAAACAGTTTCTAGCGTTCTAGGTGACATCTATTAATTCTTTAATTTTAGAGTACAATGAGTTATTGATAACAAGCCTACTATGAAACTAACCAGTAACCTATACTTCTATGTATTCTTTTGAACCATCCTCTTAAATTTACCATTTTTTGTATATTATTAGATGTTTTAAGCAGTTTCTAGTGTTCCAGGTGACATCTATTAATTTAATCTTAGAGGACTATGAGTTATTGATAACAAGCCTACTACGAAACTAAGCAGTCACATATACTTCTGTGTATTCTTTTGAACCATCCTCATAAATTTACCAGTTTTTGTATATTATTAGATGTTTTAAACACTTATTAGTGTTCCATGTGACATCTACTAATTCTTTAATTTTAGAGGACTATGAGTTATTGATAACAAGTCTACTATGAAACTAAGCAGTCACCTATACTTATGTGTATTCTTTTGAACCATCCTCTTAAATTTACCAGTTTTGTATATTATTAGATGTTTTAAACAGTTTCTAGCGTTCCAGGTGACATCTATTAATTCTTTAATTTTAGAGTACAATGAGTTATTGATAACAAGCCTACTATGAAACTAACCAGTACCCTATACTTCTATGTATTCTTTTGAACCATCCTCTTAAATTTACCATTTTTTGTATATTATTAGATGTTTTAAGTAGTTTCTAGCGTTCCAGGTGACATCTATTAATTCTTTACTTTGAGAGGACAATGAGTTATTGATAACAAGACTACTACGAAACTAAGCAGTCACCTATACTTCTTTGTATTCTTTTGAACCATCCTCGTAAATTTACCAGTTTTTGTATAATATTAGATGTTTTAAACAGTTTCTAGCGTTCCAGGTGACATCTGTTAATTCTTTAATCTTAGAGGACTATGAGTTATTGATAACAAGCCTACTCTGATACTAAGCAGTCACCTATACTTCTGTGTATTCTTTTGAACCATCCTCTTAAATTTACCAGTTTTAGTATATTATTAGATGTTTTAAACAGTTTCTAGCGTTCCGGGTGACATCTATTAATTCTTTAATTTTAGAGTTCTATGAGTTATTAATAACAAGCCTACTATGAAACTAAGCAGTCACATATACTTCTTTGTATTCTTTTGAACCATCCTCGTAAATTTACCAGTTTTTGTATATTATTAGATGTTTTAAACAGTTTCTAGCATTCCAGGTGACATCTATTAATTCTTTACTTTTAGAGGACTATGAGTTATTGATAACAAGCCTACTCTGATACTAAGCAATCTCCTATACTTCTGTGTATTCTTTTGAACCATCCTCTTAAATTTACCAGTTTTAGTATATTATCAGATGTTTTAAACAGTTTCTAGCGTTCCGAGTGACATCTATTAATTCTTTAATTTTAGAGTTCTATGAGTTATTAATAACAAGCCTACTATGAAACTAAGCAGTCACATATACTTCTTTGTATTCTTTTGAACCATCCTCGTAAATTTACCAGTTTTTGTATATTATTAGATGTTTTAAACAGTTTCTAGCATTCCAGGTGACATCTATTAATTCTTTACTTTTAGAGGACTATGAGTTATTGATAACAAGCCTACTCTGATACTAAGCAATCTCCTATACTTCTGTGTATTCTTTTGAACCATCCTCGAAAAATTTACCAGTTTTTGTATATTATTAGATGTTTTAAACAGTTACTAACGTTCCAGGTGACATCTATTAATTTTTTAATTTTAGAGGACTATGAGTTATTGATAACAAGCCTACTCTGAAACTAAGCAGTCTCATATACTTCTGTGTATTCTTTTGAACCATCCTCTTAAATTTATAATAAGATGTTTTAAACAGTTTTTAGCGTTCCAGGTGACATCTATTAATTCTTTAATCTTAGAGGACTATGAGTTATTGATAACAAGCCTACTACGAAACTAAGCAGTCACATATACTTCTGTGTATTCTTTTGAACCATCCTCGTAAATTTACCTGTTTTTGTATATTATTAGATGCTTTAAACACTTATTAGTGTTCCAGGTGACATCCACTAATTCTTTAATTTTAGAGGACTATGAGTTATGGATAACAAGCCTACTATTAAACTAAGCAGTCACCTATTACTTATGTGTATTCTTTTGAACCATCCTCTTAAATTTACCCGTTTTTGTATATTATTAGATGTTTTAAACAGTTTCTAGCATTCCAGGTGACATCTATTAATTCTTGAATTTTAGAGGACAATGAGTTATTGATAACAAGCCTACTATGAAACTAACCAGTAACCTATATTTCTATGTATTCTTTCGAACCATCCTCTTAAATTTACCATTTTTTGTATATTATTAGATGTTTTAAACAGTTTCTAGCGTTCCAGGTGACATCTATTAATTCTTTAATTTTAGAGTACTATGAGTTATTGATAGCAAGCCTACTATGAAACTAAGCAGTCACCTATATTTCTGTGTATTCTTTTGAACCATCCTTTTAAATTTACCAGTTTTAGTATATTATTAGATGTTTTAAACAGTTTCTAGCGTTCCAGGTGACATATATTAATTCTTTAATTTTAGAGTTCTACGAGTTATTAATAACAAGCCTACTATGAAACTAAGCAGTCACCTATACTTATGTGTATTCTTCTGAACCATCCTCGTAAATTTACCAGATTTTGTATATTATTAGATGTTTTAAACAGTTTCTAGCGTTCCAGGTGACATCTATTAATTCTTTACTTTTAGAGAACTATGAGTTATTGATAACAAGCCGACTCTGAAACTAAGCAGTCTCCTATACTTCGGTGTATTCTTTTGAACCATCCTCTTAAATTTACCTGTTTAGTATATTATTAGATGTTTTAAACAGTTTTTAGCGTTCCAGGTGATATCTATTAATTCTTTAATCTTAGAGGACTATGAGTTATTGATAACAAGCTTACTAAGAAACTAAGCAGTCACCTATACTTCTGTGTATTCTTTTGAAACATCCTCGTAAATTTACCAATTTTTGTATATTATTAGATGTTTTAAACACTTATTAGTGTTCCAGGTGACATCTACTAATTCTTTAATTTTAGAGGACTATGAGTTATGGATAACAAGCCTACTATTAAACTAAGGAGTCACCTATTACTTATGTGTATTCTTTTGAACCATCCTCTTAAATTTACCCGTTTTTGTATATTATTAGATGTTTTAAACAGTTTCTAGCATTCCAGGTGACATCTATTAATTCTTGAATTTTAGAGGACAATGAGTTATTGATAACAAGCCTACTATGAAACTAACCAGTAACCTATATTTCTATGTATTCTTTCGAACCATCCTCTTAAATTTACCATTTTTTGTATATTATTAGATGTTTTAAACAGTTTCTAGCGTTCCAGGTGACATCTATTAATTCTTTAATTTTAGAGTACTATGAGTTATTGATAGCAAGCCTACTATGAAACTAAGCAGTCACCTATACTTCTGTGTATTCTTTTGAACCATCCTTTTAAATTTACCAGTTTTAGTATATTATTAGATGTTTTAAACAGTTTTTAGCGTTCCAGGTGACATATATTAATTCTTTAATTTTAGAGTTTTACGAGTTATTAATAACAAGCCTACTATGAAACTAAGCAGTCACCTATACTTTTGTGTATTCTTCTGAACCATCCTCGTAAATTTACCAGATTTTGTATATTATTAGATGTTTAAAACAGTTTCTAGCGTTCCAGGTGACATCTATTAATTCTTTACTTTTAGAGAACTATGAGTTATTGATAACAAGCCGACTCTGAAACTAAGCAGTCTCCTATACTTCGGTGTATTCTTTTGAACCATCCTCTTAAATTTACCTGTTTAGTATATTATTAGATGTTTTAAACAGTTTTTAGCGTTCCAGGTGATATCTATTAATTCTTTAATCTTAGAGGACTATGAGTTATTGATAACAAGCTTACTAAGAAACTAAGCAGTCACCTATACTTCTGTGTATTCTTTTGAAACATCCTCGTAAATTTACCAGTTTTTGTATATTATTAGATGTTTTAAACACTTATTAGTGTTCCAGGTGACATCTACTAATTCTTTAATTTTAGAGGACTATAAGTTATTGATAACAAGTCTACTATGAAACTAAGCAGTCACCTATACTTATGTGTATTCTTTTGAACCATCCTCTTAAATTTAGCAGTTTTGTATATTATTAGATGTTTTAAACAGTTTCTAGCGTTCCAGGTGAGATCTATTAATTCTTTAATTTTAGAGTACAATGAGTTATTGATAACAAGCCTACTATGAAACTAACCAGTAACCTATACTTCTATGTATTCTTTTGAACCATCCTCTTAAATTTACCATTTTTTGTATATTATTAGATGTTTTAAGTAGTTTCTAGCGTTCCAGGTGACATCTATTAATTATTTACTTTGAGGGGACTATGAGTTATTGATAACAAGCCTACTCTGATACTAAGCAGTCTCCTATACTTCTATGTATTCTTTTGAACCATCCTCTTAAATTTACCAGTTTATTATATTATTAGATGTTTTAAACAGTTTCTAGTGTTCCAGGTGACATCTATTAGTTCTTTAACTTTAGAGGACTATGAGTTATTGATAACAAGCCTACTCTGATACTAAGCAGTCACCTATACTTCTGTGTATTCTTTTGAACCATCCTCTTAAATTTACCAGTTTTAGTATATTATTAGATGTTTTAAACAGTTTCTAGCGTTCCGGGTGACATCTATTAATTCTTTAATTTTAGAGTTCTATGAGTTATTAATAACAAGCCTACTATGAAACTAAGCAGTCACATATACTTCTTTGTATTCTTTTGAACCATCCTCGTAAATTTACCAGTTTTTGTATATTATTAGATGTTTTAAACAGTTTCTAGCATTCCAGGTGACATTTATTAATTCTTTACTTTTAGAGGACTATGAGTTATTGATAACAAGCCTAATCTGATACTAAGCAATCTCCTATACTTCTGTGTATTCTTTTGAACCATCCTCGAAAAATTTACCAGTTTTTGTACATTATTAGATGTTTTAAACAGTTACTAACGTTCCAGGTGACATCTATTAATTTTTTAATTTTAGAGGACTATGAGTTATTGATAACAAGCCTACTCTGAAACTAAGCAGTCTCCTATATTTCTGTGTATTCTTTTGAACCATCCTCTTAAATTTATAATAAGATGTTTTAAACAGTTTTTAGCGTTCCAGGTGACATCTATTAATTCTTTAATCTTAGAGGACTATGAGTTATTGATAACAAGCCTACTACGAAACTAAGCAGTCACATATACTTCTGTGTATTCTTTTGAACCATCCTCGTAAATTTACCTGTTTTTGTATATTATTAGATGCTTTAAACACTTATTAGTGTTCCAGGTGACATCCACTAATTCTTTAATTTTAGAGGACTATGAGTTATGGACAACAAGCCTACTATTAAACTAAGCAGTCACCTATTACTTATGTGTATTCTTTTGAACCATCCTCTTAAATTTACCCGTTTTTGTATATTATTAGATGTTTTAAACAGTTTCTAGCATTCCAGGTGACATCTATTAATTCTTTAATTTTAGAGGACAATGAGTTATTGATAACAAGCCTACTATGAAACTAACCAGTAACCTATATTTCTATGTATTCTTTCGAACCATCCTCTTAAATTTACCATTTTTTGTATATTATTAGATGTTTTAAACAGTTTCTAGCGTTCCAGGTGACATCTATTAATTCTTTAATTTTAGAGTACTATGAGTTATTGATAGCAAGCCTACTATGAAACTAAGCAGTCACCTATACTTCTGTGTATTCTTTTGAACCATCCTTTTAAATTTACCAGTTTTAGTATATTATTAGATGTTTTAAACAGTTTTTAGCGTTCCAGGTGACATATATTAATTCTTTAATTTTAGAGTTTTACGAGTTATTAATAACAAGCCTACTATGAAACTAAGCAGTCACCTATACTTTTGTGTATTCTTCTGAACCATCCTCGTAAATTTACCAG
>NW_020621381.1:5347140-5352289 GCF_003573695.1 Papaver somniferum | reverse complement strand
TTCTGTGTATTCTTTTGAACCATCCTCTTAAATTTATAATAAGATGTTTTAAACAGTTTTTAGCGTTCCAGGTGACATCTATTAATTCTTTAATCTTAGAGGACTATGAGTTATTGATAACAAGCCTACTACGAAACTAAGCAGTCACATATACTTCTGTGTATTCTTTTGAACCATCCTCGTAAATTTACCTGTTTTTGTATATTATTAGATGCTTTAAACACTTATTAGTGTTCCAGGTGACATCCACTAATTCTTTAATTTTAGAGGACTATGAGTTATGGACAACAAGCCTACTATTAAACTAAGCAGTCACCTATTACTTATGTGTATTCTTTTGAACCATCCTCTTAAATTTACCCGTTTTTGTATATTATTAGATGTTTTAAACAGTTTCTAGCATTCCAGGTGACATCTATTAATTCTTTAATTTTAGAGGACAATGAGTTATTGATAACAAGCCTACTATGAAACTAACCAGTAACCTATATTTCTATGTATTCTTTCGAACCATCCTCTTAAATTTACCATTTTTTGTATATTATTAGATGTTTTAAACAGTTTCTAGCGTTCCAGGTGACATCTATTAATTCTTTAATTTTAGAGTACTATGAGTTATTGATAGCAAGCCTACTATGAAACTAAGCAGTCACCTATACTTCTGTGTATTCTTTTGAACCATCCTTTTAAATTTACCAGTTTTAGTATATTATTAGATGTTTTAAACAGTTTCTAGCGTTCCAGGTGACATATATTAATTCTTTAATTTTAGAGTTCTACGAGTTATTAATAACAAGCCTACTATGAAACTAAGCAGTCACCTATACTTATGTGTATTCTTCTGAACCATCCTCGTAAATTTACCAGATTTTGTATATTATTAGATGTTTTAAACAGTTTCTAGCGTTCCAGGTGACATCTATTAATTCTTTACTTTTAGAGAACTATGAGTTATTGATAACAAGCCGACTCTGAAACTAAGCAGTCTCCTATACTTCGGTGTATTCTTTTGAACCATCCTCTTAAATTTACCTGTTTAGTATATTATTAGATGTTTTAAACAGTTTTTAGCGTTCCAGGTGATATCTATTAATTCTTTAATCTTAGAGGACTATGAGTTATTGATAACAAGCTTACTAAGAAACTAAGCAGTCACCTATACTTCTGTGTATTCTTTTGAAACATCCTCGTAAATTTACCAGTTTTTGTATATTATTAGATGTTTTAAACACTTATTAGTGTTCCAGGTGACATCTACTAATTCTTTAATTTTAGAGGACTATAAGTTATTGATAACAAGTCTACTATGAAACTAAGCAGTCACCTATACTTATGTGTATTCTTTTGAACCATCCTCTTAAATTTACCAGTTTTGTATATTATTAGATGTTTTAAACAGTTTCTAGTGTTCCAGGTGACATCTATTAATTCTTTAATTTTAGAGTACATTGAGTTATTGATAACAAGCCTACTATGAAACTAACCAGTAACCTATACTTCTATGTATTCTTTTGAACCATCCTCTTAAATTTACCATTTTTTGTATATTATTAGATGTTTTAAGCAGTTTCTAGCGTTCCAGGTGACATCTATTAATTCTTTACTTTGAGAGGACTATGAGTTATTGATAACAAGCCTACTCTGATACTAAGCAGTCTCCTATACTTCTGTGTATTCTTTTGAACCATCCTCTTAAATTTACCAGTTTATTATATTATTAGATGTTTTAAAAAATTTCTAGCGTTCCAGGTGACATCTATTAATTCTATAATCTTAGAGGACTATGAGTTATTGATAACAAGCCTACTACGAAACTAAGCAGTCACATATACTTCTGTGTATTCTTTTGAACCATCCTCATAAATTTACTAGTTTTTGTATATTATTAGATGACTTAAACACTTATTAGTGTTACAGGTGACATCTACTAATTCTTTAATTTTAGAGGACTATGAGTTATGGATAACAAGCCTACTATGAAACTAAGCAGTCACCTATACTTATGTGTATTCTTTTGAACCATCCTCTTAAATTTACCAGTTTTTGTATATTATTAGATGTTTTAAACAGTTTCTAGCGTTCCAGGTGACATATATTAATTCTTTAATTTTAGAGTTCTACGAGTTATTAATAACAAGCCTACTATGAAACTAAGCAGTCACCTATACTTATGTGTATTCTTCTGAACCATCCTCGTAAATTTACCAGATTTTGTATATTATTAGATGTTTTAAACAGTTTCTAGCGTTCCAGGTGACATCTATTAATTCTTTACTTTTAGAGAACTATGAGTTATTGATAACAAGCCGACTCTGAAACTAAGCAGTCTCCTATACTTCGGTGTATTCTTTTGAACCATCCTCTTAAATTTACCTGTTTAGTATATTATTAGATGTTTTAAACAGTTTTTAGCGTTCCAGGTGATATCTATTAATTCTTTAATCTTAGAGGACTATGAGTTATTGATAACAAGCTTACTAAGAAACTAAGCAGTCACCTATACTTCTGTGTATTCTTTTGAAACATCCTCGTAAATTTACCAGTTTTTGTATATTATTAGATGTTTTAAACACTTATTAGTGTTCCAGGTGACATCTACTAATTCTTTAATTTTAGAGGACTATGAGTTATGGATAACAAGCCTACTATTAAACTGAGGAGTCACCTATTACTTATGTGTATTCTTTTGAACCATCCTCTTAAATTTACCCGTTTTTGTATATTATTAGATGTTTTAAACAGTTTCTAGCATTCCAGGTGACATCTATTAATTCTTGAATTTTAGAGGACAATGAGTTATTGATAACAAGCCTACTATGAAACTAACCAGTAACCTATACTTCTATGTATTCTTTTGAACCATCCTCTTAAATTTACCATTTTTTGTATATTATTAGATGTTTTAAGTAGTTTCTAGCGTTCCAGGTGACATCTATTAATTATTTACTTTGAGGGGACTATGAGTTATTGATAACAAGCCTACTCTGATACTAAGCAGTCTCCTATACTTCTATGTATTCTTTTGAACCATCCTCTTAAATTTACCAGTTTATTATATTATTAGATGTTTTAAACAGTTTCTAGTGTTCCAGGTGACATCTATTAGTTCTTTAACTTTAGAGGACTATGAGTTATTGATAACAAGCCTACTCTGATACTAAGCAGTCACCTATACTTCTGTGTATTCTTTTGAACCATCCTCTTAAATTTACCAGTTTTAGTATATTATTAGATGTTTTAAACAGTTTCTAGCGTTCCGGGTGACATCTATTAATTCTTTAATTTTAGAGTTCTATGAGTTATTAATAACAAGCCTACTATGAAACTAAGCAGTCACATATACTTCTTTGTATTCTTTTGAACCATCCTCGTAAATTTACCAGTTTTTGTATATTATTAGATGTTTTAAACAGTTTCTAGCATTCCAGGTGACATTTATTAATTCTTTACTTTTAGAGGACTATGAATTATTGATAACAAGCCTAATCTGATACTAAGAAATCTCCTATACTTCTGTGTATTCTTTTGAACCATCCTCGAAAAATTTACCAGTTTTTGTATATTATTAGATGTTTTAAACAGTTACTAACGTTCCAGGTGACATCTATTAATTTTTTAATTTTAGAGGACTATGAGTTATTGATAACAAGCCTACTCTGAAACTAAGCAGTCTCATATACTTCTGTGTATTCTTTTGAACCATCCTCTTAAATTTATAATAAGATGTTTTAAACAGTTTTTAGCGTTCCAGGTGACATCTATTAATTCTTTAATCTTAGAGGACTATGAGTTATTGATAACAAGCCTACTACGAAACTAAGCAGTCACATATACTTCTGTGTATTCTTTTGAACCATCCTCGTAAATTTACCTGTTTTTGTATATTATTAGATGCTTTAAACACTTATTAGTGTTCCAGGTGACATCCACTAATTCTTTAATTTTAGAGGACTATGAGTTATGGATAACAAGCCTACTATTAAACTAAGCAGTCACCTATTACTTATGTGTATTCTTTTGAACCATCCTCTTAAATTTACCCGTTTTTGTATATTATTAGATGTTTTAAACAGTTTCTAGCATTCCAGGTGACATCTATTAATTCTTGAATTTTAGAGGACAATGAGTTATTGATAACAAGCCTACTATGAAACTAACCAGTAACCTATATTTCTATGTATTCTTTCGAACCATCCTCTTAAATTTACCATTTTTTGTATATTATTAGATGTTTTAAACAGTTTCTAGCGTTCCAGGTGACATCTATTAATTCTTTAATTTTAGAGTACTATGAGTTATTGATAGCAAGCCTACTATGAAACTAAGCAGTCACCTATACTTTTGTGTATTCTTTTGAACCATCCTTTTAAATTTAACAGTTTTAGTATATTATTAGATGTTTTAAACAGTTTCTAGCGTTCCAGGTGACATATATTAATTCTTTAATTTTAGAGTTCTACGAGTTATTAATAACAAGCCTACTATGAAACTAAGCAGTCATCTATACTTTTGTGTATTCTTCTGAACCATCCTCGTAAATTTACCAGATTTTGTATATTATTAGATGTTTTAAACAGTTTCTAGCGTTCCAGGTGACATCTATTAATTCTTTACTTTTAGAGAACTATGAGTTATTGATAACAAGCCGACTCTGAAACTAAGCAGTCTCCTATACTTCGGTGTATTCTTTTGAACAATCCTCTTAAATTTACCTGTTTAGTATATTATTAGATGTTTTAAACAGTTTTTAGCGTTCCAGGTGATATCTATTAATTCTTTAATCTTAGAGGACTATGAGTTATTGATAACAAGCTTACTAAGAAACTAAGCAGTCACCTATACTTCTGTGTATTCTTTTGAAACATCCTCGTAAATTTACCAGTTTTTGTATATTATTAGATGTTTTAAACACTTATTAGTGTTCCAGGTGACATCTACTAATTCTTTAATTTTAGAGGACTATAAGTTATTGATAACAAGTCTACTATGAAACTAAGCAGTCACCTATACTTATGTGTATTCTTTTGAACCATCCTCTTAAATTTACCAGTTTTGTATATTATTAGATGTTTTAAACAGTTTCTAGCGTTCCAGGTGACATCTATTAATTCTTTAATTTTAGAGTACAATGAGTTATTGATAACAAGCC
>NW_020621381.1:5294808-5346689 GCF_003573695.1 Papaver somniferum | reverse complement strand
TATACTTCTGTGTATTCTTTTGAACCATCCTCTTAAATTTATAATAAGATGTTTTAAACAGTTTTTAGCGTTCCAGGTGACATCTATTAATTCTTTAATCTTAGAGGACTATGAGTTATTGATAACAAGCCTACTACGAAACTAAGCAGTCACATATACTTCTGTGTATTCTTTTGAACCATCCTCGTAAATTTACCTGTTTTTGTATATTATTAGATGCTTTAAACACTTATTAGTGTTCCAGGTGACATCCACTAATTCTTTAATTTTAGAGGACTATGAGTTATGGATAACAAGCCTACTATTAAACTAAGGAGTCACCTATTACTTATGTGTATTCTTTTGAACCATCCTCTTAAATTTACCCGTTTTTGTATATTATTAGATGTTTTAAACAGTTTCTAGCATTCCAGGTGACATCTATTAATTCTTGAATTTTAGAGGACAATGAGTTATTGATAACAAGCCTACTATGAAACTAACCAGTAACCTATATTTCTATGTATTCATTCGAACCATCCTCTTAAATTTACCATTTTTTGTATATTATTAGATGTTTTAAACAGTTTCTAGCGTTCCAGGTGACATCTATTAATTCTTTAATTTTAGAGTACTATGACTTATTGATAGCAAGCCTACTATGAAACTACGCAGTCACCTATACTTCTGTGTATTCTTTTGAACCATCCTTTTAAATTTACCAGTTTTAGTATATTATTAGATGTTTTAAACAGTTTCTAGCGTTCCAGGTGACATATATTAATTCTTTAATTTTAGAGATATACGAGTTATTAATAACAAGCCTACTATGAAACTAAGCAGTCACCTATACTTTTGTGTATTCTTCTGAACCATCCTCGTAAATTTACCAGATTTTGTATATTATTAGATGTTTTAAACAGTTTCTAGCGTTCCAGGTGACATCTATTAATTCTTTACTTTTAGAGAACTATGAGTTATTGATAACAAGCCGACTCTGAAACTAAGCAGTCTCCTATACTTCGGTGTATTCTTTTGAACCATCCTCTTAAATTTACCATTTTAGTATATTATTAGATGTTTTAAACAGTTTTTAGCGTTCCAGGTGATATCTATTAATTCTTTAATCTTAGAGGACTATGAGTTATTGATAACAAGCTTACTAAGAAACTAAGCAGTCACCTATACTTCTGTGTATTCTTTTGAAACATCCTCGTAAATTTACCAGTTTTTGTATATTATTAGATGTTTTAAACACTTATTAGTGTTCCAGGTGACATCTACTAATTCTTTAATATTAGAGGACTATAAGTTATTGATAACAAGTCTACTATGAAACTAAGCAGTCACCTATACTTATGTGTATTCTTTTGAACCATCCTCTTAAATTTACCAGTTTTGTATATTATTAGATGTTTTAAACAGTTTCTAGCGTTCCATGTGACATCTATTAATTCTTTAATTTTAGAGTACAATGAGTTATTGATATCAAGCCTACTATGAAACTAACCAGTAACCTATACTTCTATGTATTCTTTTGAACCATCCTCTTAAATTTACCATTTTTTGTATATTATTAGATGTTTTAAGTAGTTTCTAGCGTTCCAGGTGACATCTATTAATTCTTTAATTTGAGGGGACTATGAGTTATTGATAACAAGCCTACTCTGATACTAAGCAGTCTCCTATACTTCTATGTATTCTTTTGAACCATCCTCTTAAATTTACCAGTTTATTATATTATTAGATGTTTTAAACAGTTTCTAGCGTTCCGGGTGACATCTATTAATTCTTTAATTTTAGAGTTCTATGAGTTATTAATAACAAGCCTACTATGAAACTAAGCAGTCACATATACTTCTTTGTATTCTTTTGAACCATCCTCGTAAATTTACCAGTTTTTGTATATTATTAGATGTTTTAAACAGTTTCTAGCATTCCAGGTGACATTTATGGATAACAAGCCTACTATTAAACTAAGCAGTCACCTATTACTTATGTGTATTCTTTTGAACCATCCTATTAAATTTACCCGTTTTTGTATATTATTAGATGTTTTAAACAGTTTCTAGCATTCCAGGTGACATATATTAATTCTTGAATTTTAGAGGACAATGAGTTATTGATAACAAGCCTACTATGAAACTAACCAGTAACCTATATTTCTATGTATTCTTTCGAACCATCCTCTTAAATTTACCATTTTTTGTATATTATTAGATGTTTTAAACAGTTTCTAGCGTTCCAAGTGACATCTATTAATTCTTTCATTTTAGAGTACTATGAGTTATTGATAGCAAGCCTACTATGAAACTAAGCAGTCACCTATACTTCTGTGTATTCTTATGAACCAGCCTCGTAAATTTACCAGTTTTTGTATATAATTAGATGTTTTAAACAGTTTCTAGTGTTCCAGGTGACATCTATTAATTCTTTACTTTTAGAGGACTATGATTTATTGATAACAAGCCTACTCTGAAACTAAGCAGTCACCTATACTTTTGTGTATTCTTTTGAACCATCCTCGTAAATTTACAAGATTTTGTATATTATTAGATGTTTTAAACACTTATTAGTGTTCCAGGTGACATCTACTAATTCTTTAATTTTAGAGGACTATGTGTTATTGATAACAAGTCTACTATGAAACTAAGCAGTCACCTATACTTATGTGTATTCTTTTGAACCATCATCTTAAATTTACCAGTTCTTGTATATTATTAGATGTTTCAAACAGTTTCTAGTTCCAGGTGACATCTATTAATTCTTTAATTTTAGAGGACAATGAGTTATTGATAACAAGCCTACTATGAAACTAATCAGTAACCTATACTTCTATGTATTCTTTTGAACCATCCTCGTAAATTTACCAGTTTTTGTATATTATTAGATGTTTTAAACACTTATTAGTGTTCCAGGTGACATCTACTAATTCTTTAATTTTAGAGGACTACGAGTTATTGATAACAAGCCTACTATGAAACTAATCAGTCACCTATACTTACGTGTATTCTTTTGAACCATCCTCTTAAATTTACCAGTTTTTGTATATTATTAGATGTTTTAAACAGTTTCTAGCGTTCTAGGTGACATCTATTAATTCTTTAATTTTAGAGTACAATGAGTTATTGATAACAAGCCTACTATGAAACTAACCAGTAACCTATACTTCTATGTATTCTTTTGAACCATCCTCTTAAATTTACCATTTTTTGTATATTATTAGATGTTTTAAGCAGTTTCTAGCGTTCCAGGTGACATCTATTAATTCTTTAATCTTAGAGGACTATGAGTTAGTGATAACAAGCTTACTAAGAAACTAAGCAGCCACCTATACTTCTGTGTATTCTTTTGAAACATCCTCGTAAATTTACCAGTTTTTGTATATTATTAGATGTTTTAAACACTTATTAGTGTTCCAGGTGACATCTACTAATTCTTTAATTTTAGAGGACTATAAGTTATTGATAACAAGGCTACTATGAAAGTAAGCAATCACCTATACTTATGTGTATTCTTTTGAACCATCCTCTTAAATTTACCAGTTTTGTATATTATTAGATGTTTTAAACAGTTTCTAGCATTCCAGGTGACATCTATTAATTCTTTAATTTTAGAGTACAATGAGTTATTGATAACAAGCCTACTATGAAACTAACCAGTAACCTATACTTCTATGTATTCTTTTGAACCATCCTCTTAAATTTACCATTTTTTGTATATTATTAGATGTTTTAAGTAGTTTCTAGCGTTCCAGGTGACATCTATTAATTCTTTACTTTTAGAGGACAATGAGTTATTGATAACAAGCCTACTACGAAACTAAGCAGTCACCTATACTTCTTTGTATTCTTTTGAACCATCCTCGTAAATTTACCTGTTTTTGTATATTATTAGATGTTTTAAACAGTTTCTAGCGTTCCAGGTGACATCTGTTAATTCTTTAATCTTAGAGGACTATGAGTTATTGATAACAAGCCTACTATGATACTAAGCAGTCACCTATACTTCTGTGTATTCTTTTGAACCATCCTCGAAAAATTTACCAGTTTTTGTATATTATTAGATGTTTTAAAAATTTAATAACGTTCCAGGTGACATCTATTAATTTTTTAATTTTAGAGGACTATGAGTTATTGATAACAAGCCTACTCTGAAACTAAGCAGTCTCCTATACTTCTGTGTATTCTTTTGAACCATCCTCTTTAATTTACCAGTTTAGTATATTATTAGATGTTTTAAACAGTTTCTAGTGTTCCAGGTGACATCTATTAATTTAATCTTAGAGGACTATGAGTTATTGATAACAAGCCTACTACGAAACTAAGCAGTCACATATACTTCTGTGTATTCTTTTGAACCATCCTCATAAATTTACCAGTTTTTGTATATTATTAGATGTTTTAAACACTTATTAGTGTTCCATGTGACATCTACTAATTCTTTAATTTTAGAGGACTATGAGTTATTGATAACAAGTCTACTATGAAACTAAGCAGTCACCTATACTTATGTGTATTCTTTTGAACCATCCTCTTAAATTTACCAGTTTTGTATATTATTAGATGTTTTAAACAGTTTCTAGCGTTCCTGGTGACATCTATTAATTCTTTAATTTTAGAGTACAATGAGTTATTGATAACAAGCCTACTATGAAACTAACCAGTACCCTATACTTCTATGTATTCTTTTGAACCATCCTCTTAAATTTACCATTTTTTGTATATTATTAGATGTTTTAAGTAGTTTCTAGCGTTCCAGGTGACATCTATTAATTCTTTACTTTGAGAGGACAATGAGTTATTGATAACAAGCCTACTACGAAACTAAGGAGTCACCTATACTTCTTTGTATTCTTTTGAACCATCCTCGTAAATTTACCAGTTTTTGTATATTATTAGATGTTTTAAACAGTTTCTAGCGTTCCAGGTGACATCTGTTAATTCTTTAATCTTAGAGGACTATGAGTTATTGATAACAAGCCTACTCTGATACTAAGCAGTCACCTATACTTCTGTGTATTCTTTTGAACCATCCTCTTAAATTTACCAGTTTTAGTATATTATTAGATGTTTTAAACAGTTTCTAGCGTTCCGGGTGACATCTATTAATTCTTTAATTTTAGAGTTCTATGAGTTATTAATAACAAGCCTACTATGAAACTAAGCAGTCACATATACTTCTGTGTATTCTTTTGAACCATCCTCGTAAATTTATCTGTTTTTGTATATTATTAGATGCTTTAAACACTTATTAGTGTTCCAGGTGACATCCACTAATTCTTTAATTTTAGAGGACTATGAGTTATGGATAACAAGCCTACTATTAAACTAAGCAGTCACCTATTACTTATGTGTATTCTTTTGAACCATCCTCTTAAATTTACCCGTTTTTGTATATTATTAGATGTTTTAAACAGTTTCTAGCATTCCAGGTGACATATATTAATTCTTGAATTTTAGAGGACAATGAGTTATTGATAACAAGCCTACTATGAAACTAACCAGTAACCTATATTTCTATGTATTCTTTCGAACCATCCTCTTAAATTTACCATTTTTTGTATATTATTAGATGTTTTAAACAGTTTCTAGCGTTCCAGGTGACATCTATTAATTCTTTCATTTTAGAGTACTATGAGTTATTGATAGCAAGCCTACTATGAAACTAAGCAGTCACCTATACTTCTGTGTATTCTTCTGAACCAGCCTCGTAAATTTACCAGTTTTTGTATATAATTAGATGTTTTAAACAGTTTCTAGTGTTCCAGGTGACATCTATTAATTCTTTACTTTTAGAGGACTATGATTTATTGATAACAAGCCTACTCTGAAACTAAGCAGTCACCTATACTTTTGTGTATTCTTTTGAACCATCCTCGTAAATTTACAATATTTTGTATATTATTAGATGTTTTAAACACTTATTAGTGTTCCAGGTGACATCTACTAATTCTTTAATTTTAGAGGACTATGAGTTATTGATAACAAGTCTACTATGAAACTAAGCAGTCACCTATACTTATGTGTATTCTTTTGAACCATCATCTTAAATTTACGAGTTCTTGTATATTATTAGATGTTTTAAACAGTTTCTAGTTCCAGGTGACATCTATTAATTCTTTAATTTTAGAGGACAATGAGTTATTGATAACAAGCCTACTATGAAACTAATCAGTAACCTATACTTCTATGTATTCTTTTGAACCATCCTCGTAAATTTACCAGTTTTTGTATATTATTAGATGTTTTAAACACTTATTAGTGTTCCAGGTGACATCTACTAATTCTTTAATTTTAGAGGACTACGAGTTATTGATAACAAGCCTACTATGAAACTAATCAGTCACCTATACTTATGTGTATTCTTTTGAACCATCCTCTTAAATTTACCAGTTTTTGTATATTATTAGATGTTTCAAACAGTTTCTAGCGTTCTAGGTGACATCTATTAATTCTTTAATTTTAGAGTACAATGAGTTATTGATAACAAGCCTACTATGAAACTAACCAGTAACCTATACTTCTATGTATTCTTTTGAACCATCCTCTTAAATTTACCATTTTTTGTATATTATTAGATGTTTTAAGCAGTTTCTAGCGTTCCAGGTGACATCTATTAATTCTTTACTTTGAGAGGACTATGAGTTATTGATAACAAGCCTACTCTGATACTAAGCAGTCTCCTATACTTATGTGTATTCTTTTGAACCATCCTCTTAAATTTACCAGTTTATTATATTATTAGATGTTTTAAACAGTTTCTAGTGTTCCAGGTGACATCTATTAATTCTTTAACTTTAGAGGACTATGAGTTATTGATAACAAGCCTACTCTGATACTAAGCAGTCACCTATACTTCTGTGTATTCTTTTGAACCATCCTCTTAAATTTACCAGTTTTAGTATATTATTAGATGTTTTAAACAGTTTCTAGCGTTCCGGGTGACATCTATTAATTCTTTAATTTTAGAGTTCTATGAGTTATTAATAACAAGCCTACTATGAAACTAAGCAGTCACATATACTTCTGTGTATTCTTTTGAACCATCCTCGTAAATTTATCTGTTTTTGTATATTATTAGATGCTTTAAACACTTATTAGTGTTCCAGGTGACATCCACTAATTCTTTAATTTTAGAGGACTATGAGTTATGGATAACAAGCCTACTATTAAACTAAGCAGTCACCTATTACTTATGTGTATTCTTTTGAACCATCCTCTTAAATTTACCCGTTTTTGTATATTATTAGATGTTTTAAACAGTTTCTAGCATTCCAGGTGACATCTATTAATTCTTGAATTTTAGAGGACAATGAGTTATTGATAACAAGCCTACTATGAAACTAACCAGTAACCTATATTTCTATGTATTCTTTCGAACCATCCTCTTAAATTTACCATTTTTTGTATATTATTAGATGTTTTAAACAGTTTCTAGCGTTCCAGATGACATCTATTAATTCTTTCATTTTAGAGTACTATGAGTTATTGATAGCAAGCCTACTATGAAACTAAGCAGTCACCTATACTTCTGTGTATTCTTCTGAACCAGCCTCGTAAATTTACCAGTTTTTGTATATAATTAGATGTTTTAAACAGTTTCTAGTGTTCCAGGTGACATCTATTAATTCTTTACTTTTAGAGGACTATGATTTATTGATAACAAGCCTACTCTGAAACTAAGCAGTCACCTATACTTTTGTGTATTCTTTTGAACCATCCTCGTAAATTTACAATATTTTGTATATTATTAGATGTTTTAAACACTTATTAGTGTTCCGGGTGACATCTACTAATTCTTTAATTTTAGAGGACTATGAGTTATTGATAACAAGTCTACTATGAAACTAAGCAGTCACCTATACTTATGTGTATTCTTTTGAACCATCATCTTAAATTTACGAGTTCTTGTATATTATTAGATGTTTTAAACAGTTTCTAGTTCCAGGTGACATCTATTAATTCTTTAATTTTAGAGGACAATGAGTTATTGATAACAAGCCTACTATGAAACTAATCAGTAACCTATACTTCTATGTATTCTTTTGAACCATCCTCGTAAATTTACCAGTTTTTGTATATTATTAGATGTTTTAAACACTTATTAGTGTTCCAGGTGACATCTACTAATTCTTTAATTTTAGAGGACTACGAGTTATTGATAACAAGCCTACTATGAAACTAATCAGTCACCTATACTTATGTGTATTCTTTTGAACCATCCTCTTAAATTTACCAGTTTTTGTATATTATTAGATGTTTCAAACAGTTTCTAGCGTTCTAGGTGACATCTATTAATTCTTTAATTTTAGAGTACAATGAGTTATTGATAACAAGCCTACTATGAAACTAACCAGTAACCTATACTTCTATGTATTCTTTTGAACCATCCTCTTAAATTTACCATTTTTTGTATATTATTAGATGTTTTAAGCAGTTTCTAGTGTTCCAGGTGACATCTATTAATTTAATCTTAGAGGACTATGAGTTATTGATAACAAGCCTACTACGAAACTAAGCAGTCACATATACTTCTGTGTATTCTTTTGAACCATCCTCATAAATTTACCAGTTTTTGTATATTATTAGATGTTTTAAACACTTATTAGTGTTCCATGTGACATCTACTAATTCTTTAATTTTAGAGGACTATGAGTTATTGATAACAAGTCTACTATGAAACTAAGCAGTCACCTATACTTATGTGTATTCTTTTGAACCATCCTCTTAAATTTACCAGTTTTGTATATTATTAGATGTTTTAAACAGTTTCTAGCGTTCCTGGTGACATCTATTAATTCTTTAACTTTAGAGTACAATGAGTTATTGATAACAAGCCTACTATGAAACTAACCAGTACCCTATACTTCTATGTATTCTTTTGAACCATCCTCTTAAATTTACCATTTTTTGTATATTATTAGATGTTTTAAGTAGTTTCTAGCGTTCCAAGTGACATCTATTAATTCTTTACTTTGAGAGGACAATGAGTTATTGATAACAAGCCTACTACGAAACTAAGGAGTCACCTATACGTCTTTGTATTCTTTTGAACCATCCTCGTAAATTTACCAGTTTTTGTATATTATTAGATGTTTTAAACAGTTTCTAGCGTTCCAGGTGACATCTGTTAATTCTTTAATCTTAGAGGACTATGAGTTATTGATAACAAGCCTACTCTGATACTAAGCAGTCACCTATACTTCTGTGTATTCTTTTGAACCATCCTCTTAAATTTACCAGTTTTAGTATATTATTAGATGTTTTAAACAGTTTCTAGCGTTCCGGGTGACATCTATTAATTCTTTAATTTTAGAGTTCTATGAGTTATTAATAACAAGCCTACTATGAAACGAAGCAGTCACATATACTTCTGTGTATTCTTTTGAACCATCCTCGTAAATTTATCTGTTTTTGTATATTATTAGATGCTTTAAACACTTATTAGTGTTCCAGGTGACATCCACTAATTCTTTAATTTTAGAGGACTATGAGTTATGGATAACAAGCCTACTATTAAACTAAGCAGTCACCTATTACTTATGTGTATTCTTTTGAACCATCCTCTTAAATTTACCCGTTTTTGTATATTATTAGATGTTTTAAACAGTTTCTAGCATTCCAGGTGACATCTATTAATTCTTGAATTTTAGAGGACAATGAGTTATTGATAACAAGCCTACTATGAAACTAACCAGTAACCTATATTTCTATGTATTCTTTCGAACCATCCTCTTAAATTTACCATTTTTTGTATATTATTAGATGTTTTAAACAGTTTCTAGCGTTCCAGATGACATCTATTAATTCTTTCATTTTAGAGTACTATGAGTTATTGATAGCAAGCCTACTATGAAACTAAGCAGTCACCTATACTTCTGTGTATTCTTCTGAACCAGCCTCGTAAATTTACCAGTTTTTGTATATAATTAGATGTTTTAAACAGTTTCTAGTGTTCCAGGTGACATCTATTAATTCTTTACTTTTAGAGGACTATGATTTATTGATAACAAGCCTACTCTGAAACTAAGCAGTCACCTATACTTTTGTGTATTCTTTTGAACCATCCTCGTAAATTTACAATATTTTGTATATTATTAGATGTTTTAAACACTTATTAGTGTTCCGGGTGACATCTACTAATTCTTTAATTTTAGAGGACTATGAGTTATTGATAACAAGTCTACTATGAAACTAAGCAGTCACCTATACTTATGTGTATTCTTTTGAACCATCATCTTAAATTTACGAGTTCTTGTATATTATTAGATGTTTTAAACAGTTTCTAGTTCCAGGTGACATCTATTAATTCTTTAATTTTAGAGGACAATGAGTTATTGATAACAAGCCTACTATGAAACTAATCAGTAACCTATACTTCTATGTATTCTTTTGAACCATCCTCGTAAATTTACCAGTTTTTGTATATTATTAGATGTTTTAAACACTTATTAGTGTTCCAGGTGACATCTACTAATTCTTTAATTTTAGAGGACTACGAGTTATTGATAACAAGCCTACTATGAAACTAATCAGTCACCTATACTTATGTGTATTCTTTTGAACCATCCTCTTAAATTTACCAGTTTTTGTATATTATTAGATGTTTCAAACAGTTTCTAGCGTTCTAGGTGACATCTATTAATTCTTTAATTTTAGAGTACAATGAGTTATTGATAACAAGCCTACTATGAAACTAACCAGTAACCTATACTTCTATGTATTCTTTTGAACCATCCTCTTAAATTTACCATTTTTTGTATATTATTAGATGTTTTAAGCAGTTTCTAGTGTTCCAGGTGACATCTATTAATTTAATCTTAGAGGACTATGAGTTATTGATAACAAGCCTACTACGAAACTAAGCAGTCACATATACTTCTGTGTATTCTTTTGAACCATCCTCATAAATTTACCAGTTTTTGTATATTATTAGATGTTTTAAACACTTATTAGTGTTCCATGTGACATCTACTAATTCTTTAATTTTAGAGGACTATGAGTTATTGATAACAAGTCTACTATGAAACTAAGCAGTCACCTATACTTATGTGTATTCTTTTGAACCATCCTCTTAAATTTACCAGTTTTGTATATTATTAGATGTTTTAAACAGTTTCTAGCGTTCCAGGTGACATCTATTAATTCATTAATTTTAGAGTACAATGAGTTATTGATAACAAGCCTACTCTGAAACTAAGCAGTCTCCTATACTTCTGTGTATTCTTTTGAACCATCCTCTTTAATTTACCAGTTTAGTATATTATTAGATGTTTTAAACAGTTTCTAGCGTTCCAGGTGACATCTATTAATTCATTAATTTTAGAGTACAATGAGTTATTGATAACAAGCCTACTCTGAAACTAAGCAGTCTCCTATACTTCTGTGTATTCTTTTGAACCATCCTCTTTAATTTACCAGTTTAGTATATTATTAGATGTTTTAAACAGTTTCTAGCGTTCCAGGTGACATCTATTAATTTAATCTTAGAGGACTATGAGTTATTGATAACAAGCCTACTACGAAACTAAGCAGTCACATATACTTCTGTGTATTCTTTTGAACCATCCTCATAAATTTACCAGTTTTTGTATATTATTAGATGTTTTAAACAGTTTCTAGTGTTCCAGGTGACATCTATTAATTCTTTACTTTTAGAGGACTATGATTTATTGATAACAAGCCTACTCTGAAACTAAGCAGTCACCTATACTTTTGTGTATTCTTTTGAACCATCCTCGTAAATTTACAAGATTTTGTATATTATTAGATGTTTTAAACACTTATTAGTGTTCCAGGTGACATCTACTAATTCTTTAATTTTAGAGGACTATGTGTTATTGATAACAAGTCTACTATGAAACTAAGCAGTCACCTATACTTATGTGTATTCTTTTGAACCATCATCTTAAATTTACCAGTTCTTGTATATTATTAGATGTTTCAAACAGTTTCTAGTTCCAGGTGACATCTATTAATTCTTTAATTTTAGAGGACAATGAGTTATTGATAACAAGCCTACTATGAAACTAAACAGTAACCTATACTTCTATGTATTCTTTTGAACCATCCTCGTAAATTTACCAGTTTTTGTATATTATTAGATGTTTTAAACACTTATTAGTGTTCCAGGTGACATCTACTAATTCTTTAATTTTAGAGGACTACGAGTTATTGATAACAAGCCTACTATGAAACTAATCAGTCACCTATACTTATGTGTATTCTTTTGAACCATCCTCTTAAATTTACCAGTTTTTGTATAATATTTGATGTTTTAAACAGTTTCTAGCGTTCTAGGTGACATCTATTAATTCTTTAATTTTAGAGTACAATGAGTTATTGATAACAAGCCTACTATGAAACTAACCAGTAACCTATACTTCTATGTATTCTTTTGAACCATCCTCTTAAATTTACCATTTTTTGTATATTATTAGATGTTTTAAGCAATTTCTAGCGTTCCAGGTGACATCTATTAATTCTTTCATTTTAGAGTACTATGAGTTATTGATAGCAAGCCTACTATGAAACTAAGCAGTCACATATACTTCTGTGTATTCTTCTGAACCAGCCTCGTAAATTTACCAGTTTTTGTATATAATTAGATGTTTTGAACAGTTTCTAGTGTTCCAGGTGACATCTATTAATTCTTTACTTTTAGAGGACTATGATTTATTGATAACAAGCCTACTCTGATACTAAGCAGTCACCTATACTTCTGTGTATTCTTTTGAACCATCCTCTTAAATTTCCCAGTTTTAGTATATTATTAGATGTTTTAAACAGTTTCTAGCGTTCCGGGTGACATCTATTAATTCTTTAATTTTAGAGTTCTATGAGTTATTAATAACAAGCCTACTATGAAACTAAGCAGTCACATATACTTCTGTGTATTCTTTTGAACCATCCTCGTAAATTTATCTGTTTTTGTATATTATTAGATGCTTTAAACACTTATTAGTGTTCCAGGTGACATCCACTAATTCTTTAATTTTAGAGGACTATGAGTTATGGATAACAAGCCTACTATTAAACTAAGCAGTCACCTATACTTCTGTGTATTCTTCTGAACCAGCCTCGTAAATTTACCAGTTTTTGTATATAATTAGATGTTTTAAACAGTTTCTAGTGTTCCAGGTGACATCTATTAATTCTTTACTTTTAGAGGACTATGATTTATTGATAACAAGCCTACTCTGAAACTAAGCAGTCACCTATACTTTTGTGTATTCTTTTGAACCATCCTCGTAAATTTACAATATTTTGTATATTATTAGATGTTTTAAACACTTATTAGTGTTCCAGGTGACATTTACTAATTCTTTAATTTTAGAGGACTATGAGTTATTGATAACAAGTCTACTATGAAACTAAGCAGTCACCTATACTTATGTGTATTCTTTTGAACCATCATCTTAAATTTACGAGTTCTTGTATATTATTAGATGTTTTAAACAGTTTCTAGTTCCAGGTGACATCTATTAATTCTTTAATTTTAGAGGACAATGAGTTATTGATAACAAGCCTACTATGAAACTAATCAGTAACCTATACTTCTATGTATTCTTTTGAACCATCCTCGTAAATTTACCAGTTTTTGTATATTATTAGATGTTTTAAACACTTATTAGTGTTCCAGGTGACATCTACTAATTCTTTAATTTTAGAGGACTACGAGTTATTGATAACAAGCCTACTATGAAACTAATCAGTCACCTATACTTATGTGTATTCTTTTGAACCATCCTCTTAAATTTACCAGTTTTTGTATATTATTAGATGTTTCAAACAGTTTCTAGCGTTCTAGGTGACATCTATTAATTCTTTAATTTTAGAGTACAATGAGTTATTGATAACAAGCCTACTATGAAACTAACCAGTAACCTATACTTCTATGTATTCTTTTGAACCATCCTCTTAAATTTACCATTTTTTGTATATTATTAGATGTTTTAAGCAGTTTCTAGCGTTCCAGGTGACATCTATTAATTCTTTACTTTGAGAGGACTATGAGTTATTGATAACAAGCCTACTCTGATACTAAGCAGTCTCCTATACTTATGTGTATTCTTTTGAACCATCCTCTTAAATTTACCAGTTTATTATATTATTAGATGTTTTAAACAGTTTCTAGTGTTCCAGGTGACATCTATTAATTCTTTAACTTTAGAGGACTATGAGTTATTGATAACAAGCCTACTCTGATACTAAGCAGTCACCTATACTTCTGTGTATTCTTTTGAACCATCCTCTTAAATTTACCAGTTTTAGTATATTATCAGATGTTTTAAACAGTTTCTAGCGTTCCGAGTGACATCTATTAATTCTTTAATTTTAGAGTTCTATGAGTTATTAATAACAAGCCTACTATGAAACTAAGCAGTCACATATACTTCTTTGTATTCTTTTGAACCATCCTCGTAAATTTACCAGTTTTTGTATATTATTAGATGTTTTAAACAGTTTCTAGCATTCCAGGTGACATCTATTAATTCTTTACTTTTAGAGGACTATGAGTTATTGATAACAAGCCTACTCTGATACTAAGCAATCTCCTATACTTCTGTGTATTCTTTTGAACCATCCTCGAAAAATTTACCAGTTTTTGTATATTATTAGATGTTTTAAACAGTTACTAACGTTCCAGGTGACATCTATTAATTTTTTAATTTCAGAGGACTATGAGTTATTGATAACAAGCCTACTCTGAAACTAAGCAGTCTCCTATACTTCTGTGTATTCTTTTGAACCATCCTCTTAAATTTACCAGTTTAGTATATTATTAGATGTTTTAAACAGTTTCTAGCGTTCCAGGTGACATCTATTAATTTAATCTTAGAGGACTATGAGTTATTGATAACAAGCCTACTACGAAACTAAGCAGTCACATATACTTCTGTGTATTCTTTTGAACCATCCTCATAAATTTACCAGTTTTTGTATATTATTAGATGTTTTAAACACTTATTAGTGTTCCATGTGACATCTACTAATTCTTTAATTTTAGAGGACTATGAGTTATTGATAACAAGTCTACTATGAAACTAAGCAGTCACCTATACTTATGTGTATTCTTTTGAACCATCCTCTTAAATTTACCAGTTTTGTATATTATTAGATGTTTTAAACAGTTTCTAGCGTTCCAGGTGACATCTATTAATTCATTAATTTTAGAGTACAATGAGTTATTGATAACAAGCCTACTCTGAAACTAAGCAGTCTCCTATACTTCTGTGTATTCTTTTGAACCATCCTCTTTAATTTACCAGTTTAGTATATTATTAGATGTTTTAAACAGTTTCTAGCGTTCCAGGTGACATCTATTAATTCATTAATTTTAGAGTACAATGAGTTATTGATAACAAGCCTACTCTGAAACTAAGCAGTCTCCTATACTTCTGTGTATTCTTTTGAACCATCCTCTTTAATTTACCAGTTTAGTATATTATTAGATGTTTTAAACAGTTTCTAGCGTTCCAGGTGACATCTATTAATTTAATCTTAGAGGACTATGAGTTATTGATAACAAGCCTACTACGAAACTAAGCAGTCACATATACTTCTGTGTATTCTTTTGAACCATCCTCATAAATTTACCAGTTTTTGTATATTATTAGATGTTTTAAACAGTTTCTAGTGTTCCAGGTGACATCTATTAATTCTTTACTTTTAGAGGACTATGATTTATTGATAACAAGCCTACTCTGAAACTAAGCAGTCACCTATACTTTTGTGTATTCTTTTGAACCATCCTCGTAAATTTACAAGATTTTGTATATTATTAGATGTTTTAAACACTTATTAGTGTTCCAGGTGACATCTACTAATTCTTTAATTTTAGAGGACTATGTGTTATTGATAACAAGTCTACTATGAAACTAAGCAGTCACCTATACTTATGTGTATTCTTTTGAACCATCATCTTAAATTTACCAGTTCTTGTATATTATTAGATGTTTCAAACAGTTTCTAGTTCCAGGTGACATCTATTAATTCTTTAATTTTAGAGGACAATGAGTTATTGATAACAAGCCTACTATGAAACTAATCAGTAACCTATACTTCTATGTATTCTTTTGAACCATCCTCGTAAATTTACCAGTTTTTGTATATTATTAGATGTTTTAAACACTTATTAGTGTTCCAGGTGACATCTACTAATTCTTTAATTTTAGAGGACTACGAGTTATTGATAACAAGCCTACTATGAAACTAATCAGTCACCTATACTTACGTGTATTCTTTTGAACCATCCTCTTAAATTTACCAGTTTTTGTATATTATTAGATGTTTTAAACAGTTTCTAGCGTTCTAGGTGACATCTATTAATTCTTTAATTTTAGAGTACAATGAGTTATTGATAACAAGCCTACTATGAAACTAACCAGTAACCTATACTTCTATGTATTCTTTTGAACCATCCTCTTAAATTTACCATTTTTTGTATATTATTAGATGTTTTAAGCAGTTTCTAGCGTTCCAGGTGACATCTATTAATTCTTTAATCTTAGAGGACTATGAGTTAGTGATAACAAGCTTACTAAGAAACTAAGCAGCCACCTATACTTCTGTGTATTCTTTTGAAACATCCTCGTAAATTTACCAGTTTTTGTATATTATTAGATGTTTTAAACACTTATTAGTGTTCCAGGTGACATCTACTAATTCTTTAATTTTAGAGGACTATAAGTTATTGATAACAAGGCTACTATGAAAGTAAGCAGTCACCTATACTTATGTGTATTCTTTTGAACCATCCTCTTAAATTTACCAGTTTTTTATATTATTAGATGTTTTAAACAGTTTCTAGCGTTCCAGGTGACATCTATTAATTCTTTAATTTTAGAGTACAATGAGTTATTGATAACAAGCCTACTATGAAACTAACCAGTAACCTATACTTCTATGTATTCTTTTGAACCATCCTCTTAAATTTACCATTTTTTGTATATTATTAGATGTTTTAAGTAGTTTCTAGCGTTCCAGGTGACATCTATTAATTCTTTACTTTGAGAGGACAATGAATTATTGATAACAAGCCTACTACGAAACTAAGCAGTCACCTATACTTCTTTGTATTCTTTTGAACCATCCTCGTAAATTTACCAGTTTTTGTATATTATTAGATGTTTTTTTAAACAGTTTCTAGCGTTCCAGGTGACATCTGTTAATTCTTTAATCTTAGAGGACTATGAGTTATTGATAACAAGCCTACTCTGATACTAAGCAGTCACCTATACTTCTGTGTATTCTTTTGAACCATCCTCTTAAATTTACCAGTTTTAGTATATTATTAGATGTTTTAAACAGTTTCTAGCGTTCCGGGTGACATCTATTAATTCTTTAATTTTAGTGTTCTATGAGTTATTAATAACAAGCCTACTATGAAACTAAGCAGTCACATATACTTCTTTGTATTCTTTTGAACCATCCTCGTAAATTTACCAGTTTTTGTATATTATTAGATGTTTTAAACAGTTTCTAGTATTCTAGGTGACATCTATTAATTCTTTACTTTTAGAGGACTATGAGTTATTGATAACAAGCCTACTCTGATACTAAGCAATCTCCTATACTTACGTGTATTCTTTTGAACCATCCTAGAAAAATTTACCAGTTTTTGTATATTATTAGATGTTTTAAAAATTTAATAACGTTCCAGGAGACATCTATTAATTTTTTAATTTTAGAGGACTATGAGTTATTGATAACAAGCATACTCTGAAACTAAGCAGTCTCCTATACTTCTGTGTATTCTTTTGAACCATCCTATTTAATTTACCAGTTTAGTATATTATTAGATGTTTTAAACATTTTCTAGCGTTCCAGGTGACATCTATTAATTTAATCTTAGAGGACTATGAGTTATTGATAACAAGCCTACTACGAAACTAAGCAGTCACATATACTTCTGTGTATTCTTTTGAACCATCCTCATAAATTTACCAGTTTTTGTATATTATTAGATGTTTTAAACACTTATTAGTGTTCCATGTGACATCTACTAATTCTTTAATTTTAGAGGACTATGAGTTATTGATAACAAGTCTACTATGAAACTAAGCAGTCACCTATACTTATGTGTATTCTTTTGAACCATCCTCTTAAATTTACCAGTTTTGTATATTATTAGATGTTTTAAACAGTTTCTAGCGTTCCAGGTGACATCTATTAATTCATTAATTTTAGAGTACAATGAGTTATTGATAACAAGCCTACTCTGAAACTAAGCAGTCTCCTATACTTCTGTGTATTCTTTTGAACCATCCTCTTTAATTTACCAGTTTAGTATATTATTAGATGTTTTAAACAGTTTCTAGCGTTCCAGGTGACATCTATTAATTTAATCTTAGAGGACTATGAGTTATTGATAACAAGCCTACTACGAAACTAAGCAGTCACATATACTTCTGTGTATTCTTTTGAACCATCCTCATAAATTTACCAGTTTTTGTATATTATTAGATGTTTTAAACACTTATTAGTGTTCCATGTGACATCTACTAATTCTTTAATTTTAGAGGACTATGAGTTATTGATAACAAGTCTACTATGAAACTAAGCAGTCACCTATACTTATGTGTATTCTTTTGAACCATCCTCTTAAATTTACCAGTTTTGTATATTATTAGATGTTTTAAACAGTTTCTAGCGTTCCAGGTGACATCTATTAATTCTTTAATTTTAGAGTACAATGAGTTATTGATAACAAGCCTACTATGAAACTAACCAGTACCCTATACTTCTATGTATTCTTTTGAACCATCCTCTTAAATTTACCATTTTTTGTATATTATTAGATGTTTTAAGTAGTTTCTAGCGTTCCAGGTGACATCTATTAATTCTTTACTTTGAGAGGACAATGAGTTATTGATAACAAGACTACTACGAAACTAAGCAGTCACCTATACTTCTTTGTATTCTTTTGAACCATCCTCGTAAATTTACCAGTTTTTGTATAATATTAGATGTTTTAAACAGTTTCTAGCGTTCCAGGTGACATCTGTTAATTCTTTAATCTTAGAGGACTATGAGTTATTGATAACAAGCCTACTCTGATACTAAGCAGTCACCTATACTTCTGTGTATTCTTTTGAACCATCCTCTTAAATTTACCAGTTTTAGTATATTATTAGATGTTTTAAACAGTTTCTAGCGTTCCGGGTGACATCTATTAATTCTTTAATTTTAGTGTTCTATGAGTTATTAATAACAAGCCTACTATGAAACTAAGCAGTCACATATACTTCTTTGTATTCTTTTGAACCATCCTCGTAAATTTACCAGTTTTTGTATATTATTAGATGTTTTAAACAGTTTCTAGGATTCTAGGTGACATCTATTAATTCTTTACTTTTAGAGGACTATGAGTTATTGATAACAAGCCTACTCTGATACTAAGCAATCTCCTATACTTTTGTGTATTCTTTTGAACCATCCTCGAAAAATTTACCAGTTTTTGTATATTATTAGATGTTTTAAAAATTTAATAACGTTCCAGGTGACATCTATTAATTTTTTAATTTTAGAGGACGATGAGTTATTGATAACAAGCCTACTCTGAAACTAAGCAGTCTCCTATACTTCTGTGTATTCTTTTGAACCATCCTCTTTAATTTACCAGTTTAGTATATTATTAGATGTTTTAAACAGTTTCTAGCGTTCCAGGTGACATCTATTAATTTAATCTTAGAGGACTGTGAGTTATTGATAACAAGCCTACTACGAAACTAAGCAGTCACATATACTTCTTTGTATTCTTTTGAACCATCCTCGTAAATTTACCAGTTTTTGTATATTATTAGATGTTTTAAACAGTTTCTAGTATTCTAGGTGACATCTATTAATTCTTTACTTTTAGAGGACTATGAGTTATTGATAACAAGCCTACTCTGATACTAAGCAATCTCCTATACTTCTGTGTATTCTTTTGAACCATCATAGAAAAATTTACCAGTTTTTGTATATTATTAGATGTTTTAAACAGTTTCTAGCGTTCCAGGTGACATCTATTAATTCTTTAATTTTAGAGTACAATGAGTTATTGATAACAAGCCTACTCTGAAACTAAGCAGTCTCCTATACTTCTGTGTATTCTTTTGAACCATCCTCTTTAATTTACCAGTTTAGTATATTATTAGATGTTTTAAACAGTTTCTAGCGTTCCAGGTGACATCTATTAATTTAATCTTAGAGGACTATGAGTTATTGATAACAAGCCTACTACGAAATTAAGCAGTCACATATACTTCTGTGTATTCTTTTGAACCATCCTCATAAATTTACCAGTTTTTGTATATTATTAGATGTTTTAAACACTTATTAGTGTTCCATGTGACATCTACTAATTCTATAATTTTAGAGGACTATGAGTTATTGATAACAAGTCTACTATGAAACTAAGCAGTCACCTATACTTATGTGTATTCTTTTGAACCATCCTCTTAAATTTACCAGTTTTAGTATATTATTAGATGTTTTAAACAGTTTCTAGCGTTCCAGGTGACATCTATTAATTCTTTAATCTTAGAGGACTATGAGTTATTGATAACAAGCCTACTACGAACTAAGCAGTCACATATACTTCTGTGTATTCTTTTGAACCATCCTCATAAATTTACCAGTTTTTGTATATTTTTAGATGACTTAAACACTTATTAGTGTTACAGGTGACATCTACTAATTCTTTAATTTTAGAGGACTATGAGTTATGGATAACAAGCATACTATGAAACTAAGCAGTCACCTATACTTCTGTGTATTCTTTTGAACCATCCTCTTAAATTTACCAGTTTATTATATTATTAGATGTTTTAAACAGTTTCTAGTGTTCCAGGTGACATCTATTAATTCTTTAACTTTAGAGGACTATGAGTTATTGATAACAAGCCTACTCTGATACTAAGCAGTCACCTATACTTCTGTGTATTCTTTTGAACCATCCTCTTAACTTTTCCAGTTTTAGTATATTATTAGATGCTTTAAACAGTTTCTAGCGTTCCGGGTGACATCTATTAATTCTTTAATTTTAGAGTTCTATGAGTTATTAATAACAATCCTACTATGAAACTAAGCAGTCACATATATTTCTTTGTATTCTTTTGAACCATCCTCGTAAATTTACCAGTTTTTGTATATTATTAGATGTTTTAAACACTTATTAGTGTTCCATGTGACATCTACTAATTCTTTAATTTTAGAGGACTATGAGTTATTGATAACAAGTCTACTATGAAACTAAGCAGTCACCTATACTTATGTGTATTCTTTTGAACCATCCTCTTAAATTTACCAGTTTTGTATATTATTAGATGTTTTAAACAGTTTCTAGCGTTCCAGGTGACATCTATTAATTCTTTAATTTTAGAGTACAATGAGTTATTGATAACAAGCCTACTATGAAACTAACCAGTACCCTATACTTCTATGTATTCTTTTGAACCATCCTCTTAAATTTACCATTTTTTGTATATTATTAGATGTTTTAAGTAGTTTCTAGCGTTCCAGGTGACATCTATTAATTCTTTACTTTGAGAGGACAATGAGTTATTGATAACAAGACTATTACGAAACTAAGCAGTCACCTATACTTCTTTGTATTCTTTTGAACCATCCTCGTAAATTTACCAGTTTTTGTATAATATTAGATGTTTTAAACAGTTTCTAGCGTTCCAGGTGACATCTGTTAATTCTTTAATCTTAGAGGACTATGAGTTATTGATAACAAGCCTACTCTGATACTAAGCAGTCACCTATACTTCTGTGTATTCTTTTGAAACATCCACTTAAATTTACCAGTTTTAGTATATTATTAGATGTTTTAAACAGTTTCTAGCGTTCCAGGTGACATCTATTAATTCTTTAATCTTAGAGGACTATGAGTTATTGATAACAAGCCTACTACGAACTAAGCAGTCACATATACTTCTGTGTATTCTTTTGAACCATCCTCATAAATTTACCAGTTTTTGTATATTTTTAGATGACTTAAACACTTATTAGTGTTACAGGTGACATCTACTAATTCTTTAATTTTAGAGGACTATGAGTTATGGATAACAAGCATACTATTAAACTAAGCAGTCACCTATACTTCTGTGTATTCTTTTGAACCATCCTCTTAAATTTACCAGTTTATTATATTATTAGATGTTTTAAACAGTTTCTAGTGTTCCAGGTGACATCTATTAATTCTTTAACTTTAGAGGACTATGAGTTATTGATAACAAGCCTACTCTGATACTAAGCAGTCACCTATACTTCTGTGTATTCTTTTGAACCATCCTCTTAACTTTTCCAGTTTTAGTATATTATTAGATGCTTTAAACAGTTTCTAGCGTTCCGGGTGACATCTATTAATTCTTTAATTTTAGAGTTCTATGAGTTATTAATAACAATCCTACTATGAAACTAAGCAGTCACATATATTTCTTTGTATTCTTTTGAACCATCCTCGTAAATTTACCAGTTTTTGTATATTATTAGATGTTATAAACAGTTTCTAGCATTCCAGGTGACATCTATTAATTCTTTACTTTTAGAGGACTATGAGTTATTGATAACAAGCCTACTCTGATACTAAGCAATCTCCTATACTTCTGTGTATTCTTTTGAACCATCCTCGAAAAATTTACCAGTTTTTGTATATTATTAGATGTTTTAAACAGTTACTAACGTTCCAGGTGACATCTATTAATTTTTTAATTTCAGAGGACTATGAGTTATTGATAACAAGCCTACTCTGAAACTAAGCAGTCTCCTATACTTCTGTGTATTCTTTTGAACCATCCTCTTAAATTTACCAGTTTAGTATATTATTAGATGTTTTAAACAGTTTCTAGCGTTCCAGGTGACATCTATTAATTTAATCTTAGAGGACTATGAGTTATTGATAACAAGCCTACTACGAAACTAAGCAGTCACATATACTTCTGTGTATTCTTTTGAACCATCCTCATAAATTTACCAGTTTTTGTATATTATTAGATGTTTTAAACACTTATTAGTGTTCCATGTGACATCTACTAATTCTTTAATTTTAGAGGACTATGAGTTATTGATAACAAGTCTACTATGAAACTAAGCAGTCACCTATACTTATGTGTATTCTTTTGAACCATCCTCTTAAATTTACCAGTTTTGTATATTATTAGATGTTTTAAACAGTTTCTAGCGTTCCAGGTGACATCTATTAATTCTTTAATTTTAGAGTACAATGAGTTATTGATAACAAGCCTACTATGAAACTAACCAGTACCCTATACTTCTATGTATTCTTTTGAACCATCCTCTTAAATTTACCATTTTTTGTATATTATTAGATGTTTTAAGTAGTTTCTAGCGTTCCAGGTGACATCTATTAATTCTTTACTTTGAGAGGACAATGAGTTATTGATAACAAGACTACTACGAAACTAAGCAGTCACCTATACTTCTTTGTATTCTTTTGAACCATCCTCGTAAATTTACCAGTTTTTGTATAATATTAGATGTTTTAAACAGTTTCTAGCGTTCCAGGTGACATCTGTTAATTCTTTAATCTTAGAGGACTATGAGTTATTGATAACAAGCCTACTCTGATACTAAGCAGTCACCTATACTTCTGTGTATTCTTTTGAAACATCCACTTAAATTTACCAGTTTTAGTATATTATTAGATGTTTTAAACAGTTTCTAGCGTTCCAGGTGACATCTATTAATTCTTTAATCTTAGAGGACTATGAGTTATTGATAACAAGCCTACTCTGATACTAAGCAATCTCCTATACTTTTGTGTATTCTTTTGAACCATCCTCGAAAAATTTACCAGTTTTTGTATATTATTAGATGTTTTAAAAATTTAATAACGTTCCAGGTGACATCTATTAATTTTTTAATTTTAGAGGACGATGAGTTATTGATAACAAGCCTACTCTGAAACTAAGCAGTCTCCTATACTTCTGTGTATTCTTTTGAACCATCCTCTTTAATTTACCAGTTTAGTATATTATTAGATGTTTTTAACAGTTTCTAGCGTTCCAGGTGACATCTATTAATTTAATCTTAGAGGACTGTGAGTTATTGATAACAAGCCTACTACGAAACTAAGCAGTCACATATACTTCTTTGTATTCTTTTGAACCATCCTCGTAAATTTACCAGTTTTTGTATATTATTAGATGTTTTAAACAGTTTCTAGTATTCTAGGTGACATCTATTAATTCTTTACTTTTAGAGGACTATGAGTTATTGATAACAAGCCTACTCTGATACTAAGCAATCTCCTATACTTCTGTGTATTCTTTTGAACCATCATAGAAAAATTTACCAGTTTTTGTATATTATTAGATGTTTTAAACAGTTTCTAGCGTTCCAGGTGACATCTATTAATTCTTTAATTTTAGAGTACAATGAGTTATTGATAACAAGCCTACTCTGAAACTAAGCAGTCTCCTATACTTCTGTGTATTCTTTTGAACCATCCTCTTTAATTTACCAGTTTAGTATATTATTAGATGTTTTAAACAGTTTCTAGCGTTCCAGGTGACATCTATTAATTTAATCTTAGAGGACTATGAGTTATTGATAACAAGCCTACTACGAAATTAAGCAGTCACATATACTTCTGTGTATTCTTTTGAACCATCCTCATAAATTTACCAGTTTTTGTATATTATTAGATGTTTTAAACACTTATTAGTGTTCCATGTGACATCTACTAATTCTATAATTTTAGAGGACTATGAGTTATTGATAACAAGTCTACTATGAAACTAAGCAGTCACCTATACTTATGTGTATTCTTTTGAACCATCCTCTTAAATTTACCAGTTTTAGTATATTATTAGATGTTTTAAACAGTTTCTAGCGTTCCAGGTGACATCTATTAATTCTTTAATCTTAGAGGACTATGAGTTATTGATAACAAGCCTACTACGAACTAAGCAGTCACATATACTTCTGTGTATTCTTTTGAACCATCCTCATAAATTTACCAGTTTTTGTATATTTTTAGATGACTTAAACACTTATTAGTGTTACAGGTGACATCTACTAATTCTTTAATTTTAGAGGACTATGAGTTATGGATAACAAGCATACTATGAAACTAAGCAGTCACCTATACTTCTGTGTATTCTTTTGAACCATCCTCTTAAATTTACCAGTTTATTATATTATTAGATGTTTTAAACAGTTTCTAGTGTTCCAGGTGACATCTATTAATTCTTTAACTTTAGGGGACTATGAGTTATTGATAACAAGCCTACTCTGATACTAAGCAGTCACCTATACTTCTGTGTATTCTTTTGAACCATCCTCTTAACTTTTCCAGTTTTAGTATATTATTAGATGCTTTAAACAGTTTCTAGCGTTCCGGGTGACATCTATTAATTCTTTAATTTTAGAGTTCTATGAGTTATTAATAACAATCCTACTATGAAACTAAGCAGTCACATATATTTCTTTGTATTCTTTTGAACCATCCTCTTAAATTAACCAGTTTTTGTATATTATTAGATGTTTTAAACACTTATTAGTGTTCCATGTGACATCTACTAATTCTTTAATTTTAGAGGACTATGAGTTATTGATAACAAGTCTACTATGAAACTAAGCAGTCACCTATACTTATGTGTATTCTTTTGAACCATCCTCTTAAATTTACCAGTTTTGTATATTATTAGATGTTTTAAACAGTTTCTAGCGTTCCAGGTGACATCTATTAATTCTTTAATTTTAGAGTACAATGAGTTATTGATAACAAGCCTACTATGAAACTAACCAGTACCCTATACTTCTATGTATTCTTTTGAACCATCCTCTTAAATTTACCATTTTTTGTATATTATTAGATGTTTTAAGTAGTTTCTAGCGTTCCAGGTGACATCTATTAATTCTTTACTTTGAGAGGACAATGAGTTATTGATAACAAGACTACTACGAAACTAAGCAGTCACCTATACTTCTTTGTATTCTTTTGAACCATCCTCGTAAATTTACCAGTTTTTGTATAATATTAGATGTTTTAAACAGTTTCTAGCGTTCCAGGTGACATCTGTTAATTCTTTAATCTTAGAGGACTATGAGTTATTGATAACAAGCCTACTCTGATACTAAGCAGTCACCTATACTTCTGTGTATTCTTTTGAACCATCCTCTTAAATTTACCAGTTTTAGTATATTATTAGATGTTTTAAACAGTTTCTAGCGTTCCGGGTGACATCTATTAATTCTTTAATTTTAGAGTTCTATGAGTTATTAATAACAAGCCTACTATGAAACTAAGCAGTCACATATACTTCTGTGTATTCTTTTGAACCATCCTCGTAAATTTATCTGTTTTTGTATATTATTAGATGCTTTAAACACTTATTAGTGTTCCAGGTGACATCCACTAATTCTTTAATTTTAGAGGACTATGAGTTATGGATAACAAGCCTACTATTAAACTAAGCAGTCACCTATTACTTATGTGTATTCTTTTGAACCATCCTCTTAAATTTACCCGTTTTTGTATATTATTAGATGTTTTAAACAGTTTCTAGCATTCCAGGTGACATCTATTAATTCTTGAATTTTAGAGGACAATGAGTTATTGATAACAAGCCTACTATGAAACTAACCAGTAACCTATATTTCTATGTATTCTTTCGAACCATCCTCTTAAATTTACCATTTTTTGTATATTATTAGATGTTTTAAACAGTTTCTAGCGTTCCAGATGACATCTATTAATTCTTTCATTTTAGAGTACTATGAGTTATTGATAGCAAGCCTACTATGAAACTAAGCAGTCACCTATACTTCTGTGTATTCTTCTGAACCAGCCTCGTAAATTTACCAGTTTTTGTATATAATTAGATGTTTTAAACAGTTTCTAGTGTTCCAGGTGACATCTATTAATTCTTTACTTTTAGAGGACTATGATTTATTGATAACAAGCCTACTCTGAAACTAAGCAGTCACCTATACTTTTGTGTATTCTTTTGAACCATCCTCGTAAATTTACAATATTTTGTATATTATTAGATGTTTTAAACACTTATTAGTGTTCCGGGTGACATCTACTAATTCTTTAATTTTAGAGGACTATGAGTTATTGATAACAAGTCTACTATGAAACTAAGCAGTCACCTATACTTATGTGTATTCTTTTGAACCATCATCTTAAATTTACGAGTTCTTGTATATTATTAGATGTTTTAAACAGTTTCTAGTTCCAGGTGACATCTATTAATTCTTTAATTTTAGAGGACAATGAGTTATTGATAACAAGCCTACTATGAAACTAATCAGTAACCTATACTTCTATGTATTCTTTTGAACCATCCTCGTAAATTTACCAGTTTTTGTATATTATTAGATGTTTTAAACACTTATTAGTGTTCCAGGTGACATCTACTAATTCTTTAATTTTAGAGGACTACGAGTTATTGATAACAAGCCTACTATGAAACTAATCAGTCACCTATACTTATGTGTATTCTTTTGAACCATCCTCTTAAATTTACCAGTTTTTGTATATTATTAGATGTTTCAAACAGTTTCTAGCGTTCTAGGTGACATCTATTAATTCTTTAATTTTAGAGTACAATGAGTTATTGATAACAAGCCTACTATGAAACTAACCAGTAACCTATACTTCTATGTATTCTTTTGAACCATCCTCTTAAATTTACCATTTTTTGTATATTATTAGATGTTTTAAGCAGTTTCTAGTGTTCCAGGTGACATCTATTAATTTAATCTTAGAGGACTATGAGTTATTGATAACAAGCCTACTACGAAACTAAGCAGTCACATATACTTCTGTGTATTCTTTTGAACCATCCTCATAAATTTACCAGTTTTTGTATATTATTAGATGTTTTAAACACTTATTAGTGTTCCATGTGACATCTACTAATTCTTTAATTTTAGAGGACTATGAGTTATTGATAACAAGTCTACTATGAAACTAAGCAGTCACCTATACTTATGTGTATTCTTTTGAACCATCCTCTTAAATTTACCAGTTTTGTATATTATTAGATGTTTTAAACAGTTTCTAGCGTTCCAGGTGACATCTATTAATTCATTAATTTTAGAGTACAATGAGTTATTGATAACAAGCCTACTCTGAAACTAAGCAGTCTCCTATACTTCTGTGTATTCTTTTGAACCATCCTCTTTAATTTACCAGTTTAGTATATTATTAGATGTTTTAAACAGTTTCTAGCGTTCCAGGTGACATCTATTAATTCATTAATTTTAGAGTACAATGAGTTATTGATAACAAGCCTACTCTGAAACTAAGCAGTCTCCTATACTTCTGTGTATTCTTTTGAACCATCCTCTTTAATTTACCAGTTTAGTATATTATTAGATGTTTTAAACAGTTTCTAGCGTTCCAGGTGACATCTATTAATTTAATCTTAGAGGACTATGAGTTATTGATAACAAGCCTACTACGAAACTAAGCAGTCACATATACTTCTGTGTATTCTTTTGAACCATCCTCATAAATTTACCAGTTTTTGTATATTATTAGATGTTTTAAACACTTATTAGTGTTCCATGTGACATCTACTAATTCTTTAATTTTAGAGGACTATGAGTTATTGATAACAAGTCTACTATGAAACTAAGCAGTCACCTATACTTATGTGTATTCTTTTGAACCATCCTCTTAAATTTACCATTTTTTGTATATTATTAGATGTTTTAAGAAGTTTCTAGCGTTCCAGGTGACATCTATTAATTCTTTACTTTGAGAGGACTATGAGTTATTGATAACAAGCCTACTCTGATACTAAGCAGTCTCCTATACTTCTGTGTATTCTTTTGAACCATCATCGAAAAATTTACCAGTTTTTGTATATTATTAGATGTTTTAAACAGTTACTAACGTTCCAAGTGACATCTATTAATTTTTTAATTTTAGAGGACTATGAGTTATTGATAACAAGCCTACTACGAAACTAAGCAGTCTCCTATACTTCTGTGTATTCTTTTGAACCATCCTCTTAAATTTACCTGTTTAGTATATTATTAGATGTTTTAAACAATTTTTAACGTTCCAGGTGATATCTATTAATTCTTTAATCTTAGAGGACTATGAGTTATTGATAACAAGCTTACTAAGAAACTAAGCAGTCACCTATACTTTTGTGTATTCTTTTGCAACATCCTCGTAAATTTACCAGTTTTTGTATATTATTAGATGTTTTAAACACTTATTAGTGTTCCATGTGACATCTACTAATTCTTTAATTTTAGAGGACTATAAGTTATTGATAACAAGTCTACTATGAAACTAAGCAGTCACCTATACTTATGTGTATTCTTTTGAACCATCCTCTTAAATTTACCAGTTTTGTATATTATTAGATGTTTTAAACAGTTTCTAGCGTTCCAGGTGACATCTATTAATTCTTTACTTTGAGAGGACTATGAGTTATTGATAACAAGCCTACTCTGATACTAAGCAGTCTCCTATACTTCTGTGTATTCTTTTGAACCATCCTCTTAAATTTACCAGTTTATTATATTATTAGAAGTTTTAAACAGTTTCTAGTGTTCCAGGTGACATCTATTAATTCTTTAACTTTAGAGGACTATGAGTTATTGATAACAAGCCTACTCTGATACTAAGCAGTCACCTATACTTCTGTGTATTCTTTTGAACCATCCTCTTAAATTTACCAGTTTTAGTATATTATTAGATGTTTTAAACAGTTTCTAGCGTTCCGGGTGACATCTATTAATTCTTTAATTTTAGAGTTCTATGAGTTATTAATAACAAGCCTACTATGAAACTAAGCAGTCACATATACTTCTTTGTATTCTTTTGAACCATCCTCGTAAATTTACCAGTTTTTGTATATTATTAGATGTTTTAAACAGTTTCTAGCATTCTAGGTGACATCTATTAATTCTTTACTTTTAGAGGACTATGAGTTATTGATAACAAGCCTACTCTGAAACTAAGCAGTCTCCTATACTTATGTGTATTCTTTTGAACCATCCTCTTAAATTTACCAGTTTTGTATATTATTAGATGTTTTAAACAGTTTCTAGCATTCCAGGTGACATCTATTAATTCTTTAATTTTAGAGTACAATGAGTTATTGATAACAAGCCTACTATGAAACTAACCAGTAACCTATACTTCTATGTATTCTTTTGAACCATCCTCATAAATTTACCATTTTTTGTATATTATTAGATGTTTTAAGCAGTTTCTAGCGTTCCAGGTGACATCTATTAATTCTTTACTTTGAGAGGACTATGAGTTATTGATAACAAGCCTACTCTGATACTAAGCAGTCTCCTATACTTCTGTGTATTCTTTTGAAACATCTGATGAGTGCTAAAAAGTCAGAAAAAAAGTCGATGTATATTCAGAAAAAAAAAAAATATCAGAAAAAAAAAAATACAAAAAAAATACAAAAAAAATCAAGTATTTATCAATTCCATCATCTCTTGTTGAAAAAATAAAAAGAGAATAGTCAATGTAAATAAGAGTCATGTAAATAGGCATCTTTTGTTGTTTCGTTGTAATAAGCAAGGAGGGTGTATGCCATTGATGTACAACGCGAGAAATTGTGAAATACCTCCAACTCATTCACAATTCTCGTAAAGTCCGGACAGCTAGCTAGATTTCGACCTCAGTTCTTAGCCTGAGAAACTATCTCTTGGTGATTAGTAGTCATAACTTCAGATCTTTCTTTACACATGTGTAGATACACTTTACACTCTTATCACATGTCTTTTAGTTCAACTTCAATTCCAATTTTAATTTCAGTTCAATGTTTTAGTTCAACTTCAATTCCAGTTGTTAATTAGTTTCAATATGTTCTAACTTCATATGCTAAGGCTTAGATGAAGCTCTTGAATTGTATGCTAGGATAATCCATGATCATGTTAACTGTTCTTGTAGTGCTTAAATTTAATAGGACTGATAATATCTACTTGAGTGAATGCATCTGTGATCAGTTGTGCTGTAAGAAGACAACTGATTCTAGGGGTGAAAGAATGATGGTAGCTAAGAATTCAGTCCATTTGAAGGACTGTGTTTAACTGTCTTAGGGTGATAGATAGCTTCTTGAACAACAAGCCTGTGATCAGCTGTGCTGTAAGAAGACAGCTGATGCTAGGGGCAAGTGAGTAAAGATTAGCCAAGAAAATCATCCATTATGATCTTCCCTGAAATGATACAAGAACAATGATTTGATTAGGCACTGCCTTAGCTTAGGATCAAGTAGTGGATTCAAAAGCCCTTGCATGCTACTGTTTACTGCCTCCATTCAGCTCCATTTTAGCTTAGAAAACTTCAATAGCCCCCTCCAAGTCCCTGTGGACAAACCCTTTCTTTCCATCACTAGCTACAACTGACCCTGTGCACTTGCAGGTCAGTTTGTAGGTTTCTTTCAAAACCCACCAAGTTTTTGGCGCCGCTGCCGGGGACTTGGCGTTGTGTTTTCGAAGCATTCTTATTTGCTGTTCTCCTTGCATTTAATTCATCTAGCCTCACTTGCATATTCATCTTGCATATTCTCTGCACTGCATATCTTGCATCATGCATTGCATTCTTGCATCTTAGATTAACTTGCTGTTTTAGTAGCTGCTGTGTAGTGCAGCTGAAAGAAACTGATCTTTGCTGAGTCCAGGTACCTGCTGTGAAGTGCTCCTGTGGAGCTGATGCTGCTGCTGACTGCTGCCTTGGCTGCCAAGCTGCTGTGCTGCTGCAGCTTTCTTTCCAGCTACCTCAACTGAGCTGCTTCTCCTGATCCTGCTACTGCCTTGCTGCTGAGCTGCTATTGCTGAACTTGTGGTGCTGAACTTGTGGTGCTGCTATTGCTGCTGAGCTGCTTCTCCTGCTGCTGCTCCTGGTCTTGCTGTTGTGCCTCAGCTGTTGCTGCTGTGCAAAAGCAAGCTGCTGCAATTGAACAAGCCCACTTGCTGTTGAACAATTCTGCTGGTCCTGCTGTTGTTATGATCCAAAGCCCAACTGGGCTGATTCCAAGCAGCTGAAAAAGAACAAAGCCCAACTGGGCTGATTCCAAGCAGCTGAAAAAGAACAAAGCCCAACTGGGCTTTGCAACTGAAATACCTAACTGGGCCTTGAGTGTTGAAGCAAAGCTTAGGATGATCCAAAGCCCAACTGGGCTTTTGCAACCTAACTGAGCAGCTGGGCTGTGCTTAAGCAAGTAAGCCTAAACCCATTAAGAGAACCCAACCTGTGGGCTTCCATTTTTCATTTGTGGGCTTGTAATAATTTTTTCCATTTTTTTTGTTGGGCTTGTAATCTTAATTACTTGTGGGCTTGTTTGTTTAATTGCTTGTGGGTTTGTGATGTTAGACTGATTTGGGCCTGTAGTTTTAAATTAGAAAAACTGAACTTTTGAAAGCCCAACTGGGCCTCCGACCAAACAAGCAACAGTTAGGCTATTTCAAAAGCTACATTGGGCTTCAGTTTGCATACACATTGTGGGCTTAGTTCACCTTCCCTTGGCAACACAATTTCTCCCACCAATGTGGGCTTGCTCCCAACACTAAAACCAAAATTCTTGCTCCCAACACAAAAACCAAAATTTTTCTTTTTCCCATTAAAACCAAATGTCTCCCGCCAAAACCAAATTTTTCCCAACAAAACCAAATTTTTCCAAAAAGTCCAATCCCTTAAAAACCAAATTTTGAGCTTAGAGCCCAATCATGTATAGATCTTTTTCTACTGTTGGGGAATACAACGAATCCCTTAGAGAACTTGCGTATGGACAAACTTCACGTTATGAACCTCCCACAGACCATGCTGTCAATAGTTATAGGAATTATTATGGACATTTTCAAAGTCCCGAGCCTCAATACATGAACCCTAATGACTATTCACACATGCATCATTCGCCACAACGTGAAAATGAACATTTTGCTAGTGCCTCACTCACACAATCATCACTGATCGATCAATTAGAAGCTCGAATCGCAGCTTTAGAAATGCAATCACATGAGGAATCTGTCACATCTAATTTTCTTAGGCAACCTGAAATCTATGCATGTCCCGCATGTGGTAGTTTAGACCACCCTGTTGAGAATTGTCATATTTTGCATAATTTTAGGCAATCTAGAGAAAATCCAAGGTATGAAATTCCCATAAATTGTGAGAATGGTAGTCATTGGGACCATAATCAATCCTTTGAGGGTTGCGATCAATCTTTTATAAACCCTAATGACCATGCATACATGTACCAATCACCACAATTTGAACATGAAGAATTTTGTACTCCCATGAATTTAGACTCCACCACAGAAGCTTTCAGACTCAGTGAGCAAAACTTCGATAGATCTACATCACGAATTCAGGCATATTTAGATCAGATTTTGCTTCACCTACAAAAGGAGGAAATTCATGAGGAAATGTATGTTGTCCCTAATGAAGTGTCTAGTCCCATTCATGTAAATGATGTTGAATATGAACCTAATTTAGAGGAACATGAATCGACTAACGACACCACCACTTTTAATTAGGACCAATATGCATGCTACCATGATGATGATTATGATGATTATGATGATGTGTTAGAAGAACATGAAAATATTGTGGAACCTGTTGGTTCAATAACATATGGCTTCTCGCCCTCGACCTTCATGAATGTTGTTTTTTCTGATACTCATGGTAATTCATATGATTTTGATATTGACATGGGATTCGTACAATTATTCTGTGAAGATGAACATGACATAGGAATAGTTGAATCTTCTGTAGACACTAATATGCATGAAAATATATTTGATGTGTCTGATTCTCTACCTAGGTCACATTGTGATATTTCTCCTGATTTGCCGATGCATGAGAATGAATCTGTTGATGATGTTGATGATTCTAAGTGTGAACTTGCCAATGTGAGTGATGATTGTGAGCATGATGTGACATGTGTAGATGATTTAGGAGATTTTGATTTGATTGATAATGATATGCCTATTCTTCTACCTGAGTCACAATTTGGTGGCCTTCCACCCAACCTAGATTTGGTTTGTACCAATATTGTAAAACCAATTTTTCTGAAAATCCCTAACCTAGGCTTGGAACTGTGTGCTTCCCAAGTCCTCTTGGACTATTTTGCTTCTAAATATAATACATTTGAGGAACCACAGTTGGAATTAGCATGTTTGCCCGTCCCTAGCACAGTTCATTTCGAGCTAGACCTTTTGCATGATGAACCCCCGAAACTGCGCGATTTTGTTTTCAAAACTATATCTTCTGTAAAATCCAGGTTTGGGGGTACCTCATTTTGTTTCACAGTTTCACTTGCGTTTCTTTCCTGTTATATATGTGTGAAGCTGTTGAAATGTCTACACTTCGTCTTTTGGGTTGATCCTCAACTCTTTAGATTGTTAGTGTATGGTGAATTTTTTGTATATAATCCAGTAGATAAAATTTCTTAAAAACCCTTTTGTTCCTTTTGTATATATTTTGCTAATCCAATATGATCTCGGCTGAAATATGTTGGATTTTTGCCTTGAATAACAGAGTTTTAATTCTGCTTTCGCCGAAATCGGGTATTCTCTCTCCTTTTACTCTACTCAGCATGTCCCTTTCCATATGTTGCATTTTAATTCTTTCCATATTTTGAAACATTGAGGACAATGTTTAGTTTAGGTTTGGGGGTATAGAGTAGATACCATGATAATTTGCCATAATTGAAAATGAACTCCTTCTTCTTTTTGAAAAAATTGAAAAATTCCAAAAAAATTGAAAAATCAAAATTAAAAAATTAAAAAATTAAAAAATCATAAAAATGGAGCTCATTTACCTTGAAATGTTGACTCTTGTGCAAATATGTAATTATTAGGAGTCTTAGTCTAGATATTTAGGCACCCTGATTCTAGCACAATTCACATAGTGATAAGAAATTTGCACGCGCACGATCTACCAATACATGTATGGCCTCGATCTTCAAGGTGTTTGATAGGAAGTTACGATTGCCAATCACTTTAGAATACTGAACGAAACTTGACTAGCTTGTTCTTTGGTTGGTTGGGATAGAAGGTGGAGGTTACATTAAGAAAGACAACCATCGAATTTAACTGGGTGCATCAAAAAGGGCTACCTCTTGCAAAGTGTCATGTAATATTTTGTTTCCTTTTGTATATGTATCAAAAGTGTTTCCTTATCAATCAAAAAAAAAAAAAAACGATGTATTTATTCAGAAGAAAAAAAAAATATATCAGAAAAATACAAAAAAAATCAAGTATTTATCAATTTCATCATCTCTTGTTCCAAAAATAAAAAGAGAGTAGTCAATGTAAATAAGAGTCATGTAAATAGTCATTTTGTTGTTTCATTGTAATAAGCAAGGAGGGTGTATGCCATTGATGTACAACGCGAGTAATTGTGAAATACCTCCAACTCATTCACAATTATCGTAAAGTCCGGACAGCTAGCTAGATTTCGACCTTGGTTCTTAGCCTGAGAAACTATCTCTTGGTGATTAGTAGTCATAACTTCAGATCTTTCTTTACACATGTGTAGATACACTTTACACTCTTATCACATGTCATTTTTTTGTTATCAGTGCTAGGATTGTGCCTTTGATAGCTAGATTGACATCTCCATTTTGCTGTGAGCTTAAACTGTTTTGCACATGTCACATTTGATGGAATCTGAGCTTATATTTTGACCTAGAACTTTGTAGGTACGTTCTAAGCAAACCTTCACGAGACTTCAACTCGTCCACTAGGGACACTTAGTGGTTTAAAAGGCTTAGTGCATACGCTAAATGCATTCGAGAGACCAGCGACAGTGGTATAGTTAGGATTTCCTTAGTTTTGTTTTACTTGAGGACAAGTAAAATTCAGGTATGGGGGTATTTGATGAGTGCCAAATATTGTATATATTTATCCCTTTTTGTTGGCATTTTAACTCATCTTTTGTGCATTAATTCTACATTTTATCCCATATTCTGTATTTTCATTGTTTTCAAGAATAAATATTTTTATTAATTAATTCTGCATTTTTAGGTAATAAATAAAGATTGGATGAGTTGCGGAGCAAAAAGAGCAGAAAAGTAGTGAAAAGCCAGGAGGAATTACGCAAGGAAGCCGCGAAGAGTGATGTGCGGAAGACCAAAAAGCTAGGAATGGGCTCAAGAAGGAAGAATTGTTCTTAAAGAAGATATGGGCTTGGCATACCCAAGGCCCAAAATCCTCACCCAAACCCATTTTCTATATCCAAGCCCGTCTCGGATTTCAGCCGTCAGATCGAAGCATTTCAGCATCCTACGGTCGCTCCTATGCCTGTGCATCAAATCCCGATGATTCCGCTCAACACTACAACACCTAACCTAATCTCGCACCGTAGACTTCGTTGTATTTTACATCCTACGGTCGATACAAGCTGCTTCTTTCTTAGCCGTCCGATCCACCTACCATCTCCATATCCAGCGGTTTCAGCTCGCGGTACACCCATCTTGATACACCCGCTCAACACCTTAGCCATCGAACCCTATACCCATCGCCAAACATCCCCTTCCCCTTCTTCCATCGACCTCTCCTCCTCCATACCCTCTGCAGAAACACCCATACCGCCACCATCACCTCCACCTGCTACTTCCATACCTGCCACAGCCACCAAACGTTGCCATATCTACCACCATCACCTACCCTCCCTTTTTCCCCCTCTCTCTAGCCCCTTATTTCACTGATTTCTCACCATTCCTTTCTCTGAAACCCTAGGTGAGAAATCAGTAAAATAAGTGAGTCTATAGACGAATTCGAAGCGTGCAGGAAGGCTAGAAGGAGATGTAGCAACGTGGGTCGAAGTCAGAAACAACTTTCATCATGATTGGTGAGATGAATTTAAAACCCTAGTTTTACTGTTTTTGGGGGAAATTTAGGGATTTGGTTTGTAAACCCTAATTGGGTGTCCTGGGTATAAATAGGGGATATGTATTATGTGTAGAAGGTGTTCTTGGGTTAGCCAAGTTAACCCCCAATTTGGGTCTGAGTAGGTTTAATTTTAATGTCCTGTTAATTTCAGTTTAATTCCAATTTTAATTTCAGTTCAATGTTTTAGTTCAACTTCAATTCCAGTTGTTAATTAGTTTCAATATGTTCTAACTTCATATGCTAAGGCTTAGATGAAGCTCTTGAATTGTATGCTAGGATAATCCATGATCATGTTAACTGTTCTTGTAGTGCTTAAATTTAATAGGACTGATAATATCTACTTGAGTGAATGCATCTGTGATCAGTTGTGCTGTAAGAAGACAACTGATTCTAGGGGTGAAAGAATGATGGTAGCTAAGAATTCAGTCCATTTGAAGGACTGTGTTTAACTGTCTTAGGGTGATAGATAGCTTCTTGAACAACATGCCTGTGATCAGCTGTGCTGTAAGAAGACAGCTGATGCTAGGGGCAAGTGAGTAAAGATTAGCCAAGAAAATCATCCATTATGATCTTCCCTGAAATGAAACAAGAACAATGATTTGATTAGGCACTGCCTTAGCTTAGGATCAAGTAGTGGATTCAAAGGCCCTTGCATGCTACTGTTTACTGCCTCCATTCAGCTCCATTTTAGCTTAGAAAACTTCAATAGCCCCCTCCAAGTCCCTGTGGACAAACCCTTTCTTTCCATCACTAGCTACAACTGACCCTGTGCACTTGCAGGTCAGTTTGTAGGTTTCTTTCAAAACCCACCAACATCCTCTTAGATTTACAAGTTTATTATATTATTAGATGTTTTAAACAGTTTCTAGTGTTCCAGGTGACATCTATTAATTCTTTAACTTTAGAGGACTAGGAGTTATTGATAACAAGCCTACTCTGATACTAAGCAGACACCTATACTTCTGTGTATTCTTTTGAACCATCCTCTTAAATTTACCAGTTTTAGTATATTATTAGATGTTTTAAACAGTTCTAGCATTCCGGGTGACATCTATTAATTCTTTAATTTTAGAGTTCTATGAGTTATTAATAACAAGCCTACTATGAAACTAAGCAGTCACATATACTTCTTTGTATTCTTTTGAACCATCCCCATAAATTTACCAGTTTTTGTATATTATTAGATGACTTAAACACTTATTAGTGTTACAGGTGACATCTACTAATTCTTTAATTTTAGAGGACTATGAGTTATGGATAACAAGCATACTATGAAACTAAGCAGTCACCTATACTTATGTGTATTCTTTTGAACCATCCTCTTAAATTTACCAGTTTTTGTACATTATTAGATGTTTTAAACAGTTTCTAGCGTTCCAGGTGACATCTATTAATTCTTTAATTTTAGAGGACAATGAGTTATTGATAACAAGCCTACTACGAAACTAACCAGTAACCTATACTTTTATGTATTCTTTTGAACCATCCTCTTAAATTTACCATTTTTTGTATATTATTAGATGTTTTAAACAGTTTCTAGCGTTCCAGGTGACATATATTAATTCTTTAATTTTAGAGGACTATGAGTTATTGATAGCAAGCCTAATATGAAACTAAGCAGTCACCTAAACTTCTGTGTATTCTTTTGAACCATCCTTTTAAATTTACTAGTTTTAGTATATTATTAGATGTTTTTAAACAGTTTCTACCGTTCCAGATGACATATATTAATTCTTTAATTTTAGAGTTCTACGAGTTATTAATAACAAGCCTACTATGAAACTAAGCAGTCACCTATACTTCTGTGTATTCTTCTGAACCATCCTCGTAAATTTACCAGATTTTGTATATTATTAGATGATTTAAACAGTTTCTAGCGTTCCAGGTGACATCTATTAATTCTTTACTTTTAGAGAACTATGAGTTATTGATAACAAGCCGACTCTGAAACTAAGCAGTCACCTATACTTCGGTGTATTCTTTTGAACCATCCTCTTAAATTTACCTGTTTAGTATATTATTAGATGTTTTAAACAGTTTTTAGCGTTCCAGGTGATATCTATTAATTCTTTAATCTTAGAGGACTATGAGTTATTGATAACAAGCTTACTAAGAAACTAAGCAGTCACCTATACTTCTGTGTATTCTTTTGAAACATCCTCGTAAATTTACCAGTTTTTGTATATTATTAGATGTTTTAAACACTTATTAGTGTTCCATGTGACATCTACTAATTCTTTAATTTTAGAGGACTATAAGTTATTGATAACAAATCTACTATGAAACTAAGCAGTCACCTATACTTATGTGTATTCTTTTGAACCATCCTCTTAAATTTACCAGTTTTGTATATTATTAGATGTTTTAAACAGTTTCTAGCGTTCCAAGTGACATCTATTAATTCTTTAATTTTAGAGTACAATGAGTTATTGATAACAAGCCTACTATGAAACTAACCAGTAACCTATAATTCTATGTATTCTTTTGAACCATCCTCTGAAATTTACCATTTTTTGTATATTATTAGATGTTTTAAGTAGTTTCTAGGGTTCCAGGTGAGATCTATTAATTCTTTACTTTGAGAGGACTATGAGTTATTGATAACAAGCCTACTCTGATACTAAGCAGTCACCTATACTTCTGTGTATTCTTTTGAACCATCCTCTTAAATTTACCAGTTTTAGTATATTATTAGATGTTTTAAACAGTTTCTAGGGTTCCGGGTGACATCTATTAATTCTTTAATTTTAGAGTTCTATGAGTTATTAATAACAAGCCTACTATGAAACTAAGCAGTCACATATACTTATTTGTATTCTTTTGAACCATCCTCGTAAATTTACCAGTTTTTGTATATTATTAGATGTTTTAAACAGTTTCTAGCATTCCAGGTGACATATATTAATTCTTTACTTTTTGAGGACTATGAGTTATTGATAACAAGCCTATTCTGATACTAAGCAATCTCCTATACTTCTGTGTATTCTTTTGAACCATCCTCGAAAAATTTACCAGTTTTTGTATATTATTAGATGTTTTAAACAGTTACTAACGTTCCAAGTGACATCTATTAATTTTTTAATTTTAGAGGACTATGAGTTATTGATAACAAGCCTACTCTGAAACTAAGCAGTCTCCTATACTTATGTGTATTCTTTTGAACCATCCTCTTAAATTTACCAGTTTTATATATTATTAGATGTTTTAAACAGTTTCTAGCGTTCCAGGTGACAACTATTAATTCTTTAATTTTAAAGTACAATGAGTTATTGATAACAAGCCTACTATGAAACTAACCAGTAACCTATACTTCTATGTATTCTTTTGAACCATCCTCTTAAATTTACCATTTTTTGTATATTATTAGATGTTTTAAGCAGTTTCTAGCGTTCCAGGTGACATCTATTAATTCTTTACTTTGAGAGGACTATGAGTTATTGATAACAAGCCTACTCTGATACTAAGCAGTCTCCTATACTTCTGTGTATTCTTTTGAACCATCCTCTTAAATTTACAAGTTTTGTATATTATTAGATGTTTTAAACAGTTTCTAGCGTTCCAAGTGACATCTATTAATTCTTTAATTTTAGAGTACAATGAGTTATTGATAACAAGCCTACTATGAAACTAACCAGTAACCTATACTTCTATGTATTCTCTTGAACCATCCTCTTAAATTTACCATTTTTTGTATATTATTAGATGTTTTAAGCAGTTTCTAGTATTCCAGGTGACATCTATTAATTCTTCAACTTTAGAGGACTATGAGTTATTGATAACAAGCCTACTCTGATACTAAGTAGTCACCTATACTTCTCTGTATTCTTTTGAACCATCTTCTTAAATTTACCAGTTTTAGTATATTATTAGATGTTTTAAACAGTTTCTAGCGTTCCGGGTGACATCTATTAATTCTTTAATTTTAGAGTTCTATGAGTTATTAATAACAAGCCTACTATGAAACTATGCAGTCACATATACTTCTTTGTATTCTTTTGAACCATCCTCGTAAATTTACCAGTTTTTGTATATTATTAGATGTTTTAAACAGTTTCTAGCATTCCAGGTGACATCTATTAATTTTTTAAATTTAGAGGACTATGAGTTATTGATAACAAGCCTACTCTGAAACTAAGAAGTCTCCTATACTTCTGTGTATTCTTTTGAACCATCCTCTTAAATTTACCAGTTTAGTATATCATTAGATGTTTTAAACAGTTTCTAGCGTTCCAGGTGACATCTATTAATTCTTTAATATTAGAGGACAATGAGTTATTGATAACAAGCCTACTATGAAACTAACCAGTAACCTATACTTCTATGTATTCGTTTGAAACATCCTCGTAAATTTACCAGTTTTTGTATATTATTAGATGTTTTAAACACTTATTAGTTTTCCAGGTGACATCTACTAATTCTTTAATTTTAGAGGACTATGAGTTATTGATAACAAGCCTACTATGAAACTAAGCAGTCACCTATACTTATGTGTATTCTTTTGGACCATCCTCTTAAATTTACAAGTTTTGTATATTATTAGATGTTTTAAACAGTTTCTAGCGTTCCAAGTGACATCTATTAATTCTTTAATTTTAGAGTACAATGAGTTATTGATAACAAGCCTACTATGAAACTAACCAGTAACCTATACTTCTATGTATTCTCTTGAACCATCCTCTTAAATTTACCATTTTTTGTATATTATTAGATGTTTTAAGCAGTTTCTAGCGTTCCAGGTGACATCTATTAATTCTTTACTTTGAGAGGACTATGAGTTATTGATAACAAGCCTACTCTGATACTAAGCAGTCTCCTATACTTCTGTGTATTCTTTTGAACCATCCTCTTAAATTTACCAGTTTATTATATTATTAGATGTTTTAAAAAATTTCTAGCGTTCCAGGTGACATCTATTAATTCTATAATCTTAGAGGACTATGAGTTATTGATAACAAGCCTACTACGAAACTAAGCAGTCACATATACTTCTGTGTATTCTTTTGAACCATCCTCATAAATTTACTAGTTTTTGTATATTATTAGATGACTTAAACACTTATTAGTGTTACAGGTGACATCTACTAATTCTTTAATTTTAGAGGACTATGAGTTATGGATAACAAGCCTACTATGAAACTAAGCAGTCACCTATACTTATGTGTATTCTTTTGAACCATCCTCTTAAATTTACCAGTTTTTGTATATTATTAGATGTTTTAAACAGTTTCTAGCGTTCCAGGTGACATATATTAATTCTTTAATTTTAGAGTTCTACGAGTTATTAATAACAAGCCTACTATGAAACTAAGCAGTCACCTATACTTATGTGTATTCTTCTGAACCATCCTCGTAAATTTACCAGATTTTGTATATTATTAGATGTTTTAAACAGTTTCTAGCGTTCCAGGTGACATCTATTAATTCTTTACTTTTAGAGAACTATGAGTTATTGATAACAAGCCGACTCTGAAACTAAGCAGTCTCCTATACTTCGGTGTATTCTTTTGAACCATCCTCTTAAATTTACCTGTTTAGTATATTATTAGATGTTTTAAACAGTTTTTAGCGTTCCAGGTGATATCTATTAATTCTTTAATCTTAGAGGACTATGAGTTATTGATAACAAGCTTACTAAGAAACTAAGCAGTCACCTATACTTCTGTGTATTCTTTTGAAACATCCTCGTAAATTTACCAGTTTTTGTATATTATTAGATGTTTTAAACACTTATTAGTGTTCCAGGTGACATCTACTAATTCTTTAATTTTAGAGGACTATAAGTTATTGATAACAAGTCTACTATGAAACTAAGCAGTCACCTATACTTATGTGTATTCTTTTGAACCATCCTCTTAAATTTACCAGTTTTGTATATTATTAGATGTTTTAAACAGTTTCTAGTGTTCCAGGTGACATCTATTAATTCTTTAATTTTAGAGTACATTGAGTTATTGATAACAAGCCTACTATGAAACTAACCAGTAACCTATACTTCTATGTATTCTTTTGAACCATCCTCTTAAATTTACCATTTTTTGTATATTATTAGATGTTTTAAGCAGTTTCTAGCGTTCCAGGTGACATCTATTAATTCTTTACTTTGAGAGGACTATGAGTTATTGATAACAAGCCTACTCTGATACTAAGCAGTCTCCTATACTTCTGTGTATTCTTTTGAACCATCCTCTTAAATTTACAAGTTTTGTATATTATTAGATGTTTTAAACAGTTTCTAGCGTTCCAAGTGACATCTATTAATTCTTTAATTTTAGAGTACAATGAGTTATTGATAACAAGCCTACTATGAAACTAACCAGTAACCTATACTTCTATGTATTCTCTTGAACCATCCTCTTAAATTTACCATTTTTTGTATATTATTAGATGTTTTAAGCAGTTTCTAGCGTTCCAGGTGACATCTATTAATTCTTTACTTTGAGAGGACTATGAGTTATTGATAACAAGCCTACTCTGATACTAAGCAGTCTCCTATACTTCTGTGTATTCTTTTGAACCATCCTCTTAAATTTACCAGTTTATTATATTATTAGATGTTTTAAATAGTTTCTAGTGTTCCAGGTGACATCTATTAATTCTTTAACTTTAGAGGACTATGAGTTATTGATAACAAGCCTACTCTGATACTAAGCAGTCACCTATACTTCTGTGTATTCTTTTGAACCATCCTCTTAAATTTACCAGTTTTAGTATATTATTAGATGTTTTAAACAGTTTCTAGCGTTCCGGGTGACATCTATTAATTCTTTAATTTTAGAGTTCTATGAGTTATTAATAACAAGCCTACTATGAAACTAAGCAGTCACATATACTTCTTTGTATTCTTTTGAACCATCCTCGTAAATTTACCAGTTTTTGTATATTATTAGATGTTTTAAACAGTTTCTAGCATTCCAGGTGACATCTATTAATTCTTTACTTTTAGAGGACTATGAGTTATTGATAACAAGCCTACTCTGATATTAAGCAATCTCCTATACTTCTGTGTATTCTTTTGAACCATCCTCGAAAAATTTACCAGTTTTTATATATTATTAGATGTTTTAAACAGTTACTAACATTCTAGGTGACATCTATTAATTTTTTAATTTTAGAGGACTATGAGTTATTGATAACAAGCCTACTCTGAAACTAAGCAGTCTCCTATACTTCTGTGTATTCTTTTGAACCATCCTCTTAAAATTACCAGTTTAGTATATTATTAGATGTTTTAAACAGTTTCTAGCGTTCTAGGTGACATCTATTAATTCTTTAATCTTAGAGGACTATGAGTTATTGATAACAAGCCTACTACGAAACTAAGCAGTCACATGTACTTCTGTGTATTCTTTTGAACCATCCTCATAAATTTACCAGTTTTTGCATATTATTAGATGACTTAAACACTTATTAGTGTTACAGGTGACATCTACTAATTCTTTAATTTTAGAGGACTATGAGTTATGGATAACAAGCATACTATGAAACTAAGCAGTCACCTATACTTATGTGTATTGTTTTGAACCATCCTCTTAAATTTACCAGTTTTTGTATATTATTAGATGTTTTAAACAGTTTCTAGCATTCCAAGTGACATCTATTAATTCTTTAATTTTAGAGGACAATGAGTTATTGATAACAAGCCTACTACGAAACTAACCAGTAACCGATACTTCTATGTATTCTTTTGAACCATACTCTTAAATTTACCATTTTTTGTATATTATTAGATGTTTTAAACAGTTTCTAGCGTTCCAGGTGACATCTATTAATTAAATCTTAGAGGACTATGAGTTATTGATAACAAGCCTACTACGAAACTAAGCAGTCACCTAAATTTCTGCGTATTCTTTTGAACCATCCTTTTAAATTTACCAGTTTTAGTATATTATTAGATGTTTTAAACAGTTTCTATCGTTCCAGGTGACATATATTAATTCTTTAATTTTAGAGTTCTACGAGTTATTAATAACAAGCCTACTATGAAACTAAGCAGTCACCTATACTTCTGTGTATTCTTCTGAACCATCCTCGTAAATTTACCAGATTTTGTATATTATTAGATGTTTTAAACAGTTTCTAGCGTTCCTGGTGACATCTATTAATTCTTTACTTTTAGAGAACTATGAGTTATTGATAACACGCCGACTCTGAAACTAAGCAGTCTCCTATACTTCGGTGTATTCTTTTGAACCATCCTCTTAAATTTACCAGTTTAGTATATTATTAGATGTTTTAAACAGTTTTTAGCGTTCCAGGTGATATCTATTAATTCTTTAATCTTAGAGGACTATGAGTTATTGATAACAAGCTTACTAAGAAACTAAGCAGTCACCTATACTTCTGTGTATTCTTTTGAAACATCCTCGTAAATTTACCAGTTTTTGTATATTAGTAGATGTTTTAAACACTTATTAGTGTTCCAGGTGACATCTACTAATTCTTTAATTTTAGAGGACTATAAGTTATTGATAACAAGTCTACTATGAAACTAAGCAGTCACCTATACTTATGTGTATTCTTTTTAACCATCTTCTTAAATTTACCAGTTCTTATATATCATTAGATGTTTTAAACAGTTTCTAGCGTTCCAGGTGACATCTATTAATTTTTTAATTTTAGAGGACAATGAGTTAAAGCCTACTATGAAACTAACCAGTAACCTATACTTCTATGTATTCGTTTGAACCATCCTCGTAAATTTACCAGTTTTTGTATATTATTAGATGTTTAAACACTTACTAGTTTCCCAGATGACATCTACTAATTCTTTAATTTTAGAGGACTATGAGTTATTGATAACAAGCCTACTATGAAACTAAGCAGTCACCTATACTTATGTGTATTTTTTGGACCATCCTCTTAAATTTACCAGTTTTGTATATTATTAGATGTTTTAAACAGTTTCTAGCGTTCCAAGTGACATCTATTAATTCTTTAATTTTAGAGTACAATGAGTTATTGATAACAAGCCTACTATGAAACTAACCAGTAACCTATACTTCTATGTATTCTTTTGAACCATCCTCTTAAATTTACCATTTTTTGTATATTATTAGATGTTTTAAGCAGTTTCTAGCGTTCCAGGTGACATCTATTAATTCTTTACTTTGAGAGGACTATGAGTTATTGATAACAAGCCTACTCTGATACTAAGCAGTCTCCTATACTTATGTGTATTCTTTTGAACCATCCTCTTAAATTTACCAGTTTATTATATTATTAGATGTTTTAAACAGTTTCTAGTGTTCCAGGTGACATCTATTAATTCTTTAACTTTAGAGGACTATGAGTTATTGATAACAAGCCTACTCTGATACTAAGCAGTCACCTATACTTCTGTGTATTCTTTTGAACCATCCTCTTAAATTTACCATTTTTAGTATATTATTAGATGTTTTAAACAGTTTCTAGCATTCCGGGTGACATCTATTAATTCTTTAATTTTAAAATTCTATGAGTTATTAATAACAAGCCTACTATGAAACTAAGCAGTCACATATACTTCTTTGTATTCTTTTGAACCATCCTCGTAAATTTACCAGTTTTTGTATATCATTAGATGTTTTAAACAGTTTCTAGCATTCCAGGTGACATCTATTAATTCTTTACTTTTAGAGGACTATGAGTTATTGATAACAAGCCTACTCTGATACTAAGCAATCTCCTATACTTCTGTGTATTCTTTTGAACCATCCTCGAAAAATTTACCAGTTTTTATATATTATTAGATGTTTTAAACAGTTACTAACGTTCTAGGTGACATCTATTAATTTTTTAATTTTAGAGGACTATGAGTTATTGATAACAAGCCTACTCTGAAACTAAGCAGTCTCCTATACTTCTGTGTATTCTTTTGAACCATCCTCTTAAAATTACCAGTTTAGTATATTATTAGATGTTTTAAACAGTTTCTAGCGTTCCAGGTGACATCTATTAATTCTTTAATCTTAGAGGACTATGAGTTATTGATAACAAGCCTACTACGAAACTAAGCAGTCACATATACTTCTGTGTATTCTTTCGAACCATCCTCACAAATTTACCAGTTTTTTTATATTATTAGATGACTTAAACACTTATTAGTGTTACAGGTGACATCTACTAATTCTTTAATTTTAGAGGACTATGAGTTATGGATAACAAGCCTACTATGAAACTAAGCAGTCACCTATACTTATGTGTATTCTTTTGAACCATCCTCTTAAATTTACCAGTTTTTGTATATTATTAGATGTTTTAAACAGTTTCTAGCGTTCCAGGTGACATATATTAATTCTTTAATTTTACAGTTCTACGAGTTATTAATAACAAGCCTACTATGAAACTAAGCAGTCACCTATACTTCTGTGTATTCTTCTGAACCATCCTCGTAAATTTACCAGATTTTGTATATTATTAGATGTTTTAAAAAGTTTCTAGCGTTCCAGGTGACATCTATTAATTCTTTACTTTTAGAGAACTATGAGTTATTGATAACAAGCCGACTCTGAAACTAAGCAGTCTCCTACACTTCGGTGTATTCTTTTGAACCATCCTCTTAAATTTACCTTTTTAGTATAATATTAGATGTTTTAAACAATTTTTAGCGTTCCAGGTGATATCTATTAATTCTTTAATCTTAGAGGACTATGAGTTATTGATAACAAGCTTACTAAGAAACTAAGCAGTCACCTATACTTCTGTGTATTCTTTTGAAACATCCTTGTAAATTTACCAGTTTTTGTATATTATTAGATGTTTTAAACACTTATTAGTGTTCCATGTGACATCTACTAATTCTTTAATTTTAGAGGACTATAATAACAAGTCTACTATGAAACTAAGCAGTCACCTATACTTATGTGTATTCTTTTGAACCATCCTCTTAAATTTACCAGTTTTGTATATTATTAGATGTTTTAAACAGTTTCTAGCGTTCCAAGTGACATCTATTAATTCTTTAATTTTAGAGTACAATGAGTTATTGATAACAAGCCTACTATGAAACTAACCAGTAACCTATACTTCTATGTATTCTTTTGAACCATCCTCTGAAATTTACCATTTTTTGTATATTATTAGATGTTTTAAGCAGTTTCCAGCGTTCCAGGTGACATCTATTAATTCTTTAATTTTAGAGTACAATGAGTTATTGATAACAAGCCTACTATGAAACTAACCAGTAACCTATACTTCTATGTATTCTTTTGAACCATCCTCTTAAATTTACCATTTTTTGTATATTATTAGATGTTTTAAGCAGTTTCTAGCGTTCCAGGTGACATCTATTAATTCTTTACTTTGAGAGGACTATGAGTTATTGATAACAAGCCTACTCTGATACTAAGCAGTCTCCTATACTTATGTGTATTCTTTTGAACCATCCTCTTAAATTTACCAGTTTATTATATTATTAGATGTTTTAACCAGTTTCTAGTGTTCCAGGTGACATCTATTAATTCTTTAACTTTAGAGGACTATGAGTTATTGATAACAAGCCTACTCTGATACTAAGCAGTCACCGATACTTCTGTGTATTCTTTTGAACCATCCTCTTAAATTTACCAGTTTTAGTATATTATTAGATGTTTTAAACAGTTTCTAGCGTTCCGGGTGGCATCTATTAATTCTTTAATTTTAGAGTTCTATGAGTTATTAATAACAAGCCTACTATGAAACTAAGCAGTCACATATACTTCTTTGTATTCTTTTGAGCCATCCTCGTAAATTTACCAGTTTTTGTATATTATTAGATGTTTTAAACAGTTTCTAGCATTCCAGGTGACATCTATTAATTCTTTACTTTTAGAGGACTATGAGTTATTGATAACAAGCCTACTCTGATACTAAGCAATCTCCTATACTTCTGTGTATTCTTTTGAACCATCCTCGAAAAATTTACCAGTTTTTGTATATTATTAGATGTTTTAAACAGTTACTAACGTTCCAAGTGACATCTATTAATTTTTTAATTTTAGAGGACTATGAGTTATTGATAACAAGCCTACTCTGAAACTAAGCAGTCTCCTATACTTCTGTGTATTCTTTTGAACCATCCTCTTAAAATTACCAGTTTAGTATATTATTAGATGTTTTAAACAGTTTCTAGCGTTCCAGGTGACATCTATTAATTCTTTACTCTTAGAGGACTATGAGTTATTGATAACAAGCCTACTACGAAACTAAGCAGTCACATATACTTCTGTGTATTCTTTCGAACCATCCTCATAAATTTACCAGTTTTTGTATATTATTAGATGACTTAAACACTTATTAGTGTTACAGGTGACATCTACTAATTCTTTAATTTTAGAGGACTATGAGTTATGGATAACAAGCCTACTATGAAACTAAGCAGTCGCCTATACTTATGTGTATTCTTTTGAACCATCCTCTTAAATTTACCAGTTTTTGTATATTATTAGATGTTTTAAACAGTTTCTAGCATTCCAAATGACATCTATTAATTCTTTAATTTTAGAGGACAATGAGTTATTGATAACAAGCCTACTACGAAACTAACCAGTAACCTATACTTCTATGTATTCTTTTGAACCATCCTCTTAAATTTACCATTTTTTGTATATTATTAGATGTTTTAAACAGTTTCTAGCGTTCCAGGTGACATCTATTAGTTATTTAATTTTAGAGGACTATGAGTTATTGATAGCAAGCCTAATATGAAACTAAGCAGTCACCTAAATTTCTGTGTATTCTTTTGAACCATCCTTTTAAATTTACCAGTTTTAGTATATTATTAGATGTTTTAAACAGTTTCTAGCGTTCCAGGTGACATCTATTAATTCTTTACTTTTAGAGAACTATGAGTTATTAATAACAATCATACTCTGAAACTAAGCAGACACCTATACTTCTGTGTATTCTTTTGAACCATCCTCTTAAAATTACCAGTTTAGTATATTATTAGATGTTTTAAACAGTTTCTAGCGTTCCAGGTGACATCTATTAATTCTTTACTTTTAGAGAACTATGAGTTATTGATAACAAGCCGACTCTGAAACTAAGCAGTCTCCTACACTTCGGTGTATTCTTTTGAACCATCCTCTTAAATTTACCTGTTTAGTACAATATTAGATGTTTTAAACAATTTTTAGCGTTCCAGGTGATATCTATTAATTCTTTAATCTTAGAGGACTATGAGTTATTGATAACAAGCTTACTAAGAAACTAAGCAGTCACCTATACTTCTGTGTATTCTTTTGAAACATCCTTGTAAATTTACCAGTTTTTGTATATTGTTAGATGTTTTAAACACTTATTAGTGTTCCATGTGACATCTACTAATTCTTTAATTTTAGAGGACTATAATAACAAGTCTACTATGAAACTAAGCAGTCACCTATACTTATGTGTATTCTTTTGAACCATCCTCTTAAATTTACCAGTTTTTGTATATTATTAGATGTTTTAAACAGTTTCTAGCATTCCAAATGACATCTATTAATTCTTTAATTTTAGAGGACAATGAGTTATTGATAACAAGCCTACTACGAAACTAACCAGTAACATATACTTCTATGTATTCTTTTGAACCATCCTCTTAAATTTACCATTTTTTGTATATTATTAGATGTTTTAAACAGTTTCTAGCGTTCCAGGTGACATCTATTAGTTATTTAATTTTAGAGGACTATGAGTTATTGATAGCAAGCCTAATATGAAACTAAGCAGTCACCTAAATTTCTGTGTATTCTTTTGAACCATCCTTTTAAATTTACCAGTTTTAGTATATTATTAGATGTTTTAAACAGTTTCTAGCGTTCCAGGTGACATCTATTAATTCTTTACTTTTAGAGAACTATGAGTTATTGATAACAAGCCGACTCTGAAACTAAGCAGTCTCCTACACTTCGGTGTATTCTTTTGAACCATCCTCTTAAATTTACCTGTTTAGTACAATATTAGATGTTTTAAACAATTTTTAGCGTTCCAGGTGATATCTATTAATTCTTTAATCTTAGAGGACTATGAGTTATTGATAACAAGCCTACTCTGATACTAAGCAATCTCCTATACTTCTGTGTATTCTTTTGAACCATCCTCGAAAAATTTACCAGTTTTTGTATATTATTAGATGTTTTAAACAGTTACTAACGTTCCAAGTGACATCTATTAATTTTTTAATTTTAGAGGACTATGAGTTATTGATAACAAGCCTACTCTGAAACTAAGCAGTCTCCTATACTTCTGTGTATTCTTTTGAACCATCCTCTTAAAATTACCAGTTTAGTATATTATTAGATGTTTTAAACAGTTTCTAGCGTTCCAGGTGACATCTATTAATTCTTTAATCTTAGAGGACTATGAGTTATTGATAACAAGCCTACTACGAAACTAAGCAGTCACATATACTTCTGTGTATTCTTTCGAACCATCCTCATAAATTTACCAGTTTTTGTATATTATTAGATGACTTAAACACTTATTAGTGTTACAGGTGACATCTACTAATTCTTTAATTTTAGAGGACTATGAGTTATGGATAACAAGCCTACTATGAAACTAAGCAGTCGCCTATACTTATGTGTATTCTTTTGAACCATCCTCTTAAATTTACCAGTTTTTTTATATTATTAGATGTTTTAAACAGTTTCTAGCATTCCAAATGACATCTATTAATTCTTTAATTTTAGAGGACAATGAGTTATTGATAACAAGCCTACTACGAAACTAACCAGTAACCTATACTTCTATGTATTCTTTTGAACCATCCTCTTAAATTTACCATTTTTTGTATATTATTAGATGTTTTAAACAGTTTCTAGCGTTCCAGGTGACATCTATTAGTTATTTAATTTTAGAGGACTATGAGTTATTGATAGCAAGCCTAATATGAAACTAAGCAGTCACCTAAATTTCTGTGTATTCTTTTGAACCATCCTTTTAAATTTACCAGTTTTAGTATATTATTAGATGTTTTAAACAGTTTCTAGCGTTCCAGGTGACATCTATTAATTCTTTACTTTTAGAGAACTATGAGTTATTAATAACAATCATACTCTGAAACTAAGCAGACACCTATACTTCTGTGTATTCTTTTGAACCATCCTC